>NC_143044.1:54295000-54370000 GCF_057628025.1 Oncorhynchus mykiss | reverse complement strand
ATAGAAATGGAACAACATGAGGTCGCAAAGATGTTCACGCCACTACTTAGCTAAACAAGGTAGTGATCTTTCTGCTTACCAGGCTGGTCTATTGTTTTGCTCTTCAGCGGGAGGGGGCTTGTTTTATCGTTTCCCCCGAACGGTGTTGTCAAGAGGAGACTTCGGGTAGCTCTTATAAAAGGTAAGCTAAGCATGGCATCTCCCCCTCCTGTCTGCGTACCCCTTTACAACTAACCAAACCATCTGGGGAGGCAAATATAACATAGTAACTTAGTGGTAAAAAAAAAACAACCAACCAAAACAACCAACCATCCCTCCAGAAATATTCTATCAAAATTCTATCAAATCAGATCATTTGTGACATAGGGAGAACGACAGGGCTCGGCAGACAGAACTACACGATAACCTACCATTGGGCTCGGCAGGCAGTACTACACGATAACCTAACATTGGGCTCGGCAGACAGAACTACACGATAACCTACCATTGGGCTCGGCAGACTGAACTACACGATAACCTACCATTGGGCTCGGCAGACTGAACTACACGATAGCCTACCATTGGGCTCGGGAAGAAAGAACTACACGATAACCTACCATTGGGCACGGCAGACAGAACTAAACGATAACCTACCATTGGGCTCGGCAGACAAAACTAAACGATAACCTACCATTGGGCTCGGCAGACTGAACTACACGATAGCCTACCATTGGGCTCGGCAGACTGAACTACACGATAACCTACCATTGGGCTCGGCAGACTGAACTACACAATAACCTACCATTGGGCTCGGCAGGCAGAACTACACGATAACCTACCATTGGGCTCTGCAGACTGAACTACACGATAACCTACCATTGGGCTCGGCAGACTGAACTACACGATAGCCTACCATTGGGCTCGGGAAGAAAGAACTACACGATAACCTACCATTGGGCACGGCAGACAGAACTAAACGATAACCTACCATTGGGCTCGGCAGACAAAACTAAACGATAACCTACCATTGGGCTCGGCAGACAAAACTAAACGATAACCTACCATTGGGCTCGGCAGACAAAACTAAACGATAACCTACCATTGGGCTCAGCAGACAAAACTAAACGATAACCTACCACTGGGCTCGGCAGACAAAACTAAACGATAACCTACCATTGGGCTCGGCAGGCAAAACTAAACGATAACCTACCATTGGGCTCAGCAGACAAAACTAAACGATAACCTACCATTGGTCTCGGCAGGCAGAACTAGACGATAACCTACCATTGGGCTCAGCAGACAGAACTAAAAGATAACCTACCATTGGGCTCGGCAGACAAAACTAAATGATAACCTACCATTGGGCTCGGCAGACAGAACTAAACGATAACCTACGTTTGAGTGTGTGTGTGTTTTAGTTTGATCCATCGAACCCTGTTTAAAGTTGTTGTTCTATGTAAGGGCGCTGCTGTTGATGCCATATGCTCCTCAAGGGGGAAAGGGCCTAAGTAATACCACTGTATCTGACATTTAGCAGACGTTTTCATCCTGATCGACTTTTAGTCATGTGTGCGTGCATGTTTACATACATGTGACGTGGGGAAATGGAACCCACTATCCTGGCGTTTGCGAGCGTAATGCTCTACCGACTGAGTGACAAGTGAGTTGTAACTACAAGCACCTAACTTCCTCACAGCTGGAGTGCTGCGACCCTCCACCAACGGGTGCTCCCTGCGGGGTTTTGACTTACTTTGGTGTTCATGCTCTGGGAGAACTCCAGTATGGTGTCCACTCTGGTCCAAGCATCCGGGTGCTCTTTCAGCTGGGTCAGAACCTCCTGAGCCAGCCTTTGCTGCAACGCAGGAACAGGAATGGATGAAATACCATTTTGAAACATAGGCACACACTCTTTCACACACACGCCGCCTGCCAAATACGGGTAGATATTGTCATTGGCGAGTAAAGATGTCAATTTCAAACCTAATCAAATCTTACTGGTCACATACACATGATTAGCAGATGTTATTGGTGGTGCAGCGAAATGCTTGTGCTTCTAGTTCCGACTGTGCAGTAATATCTAACAAGTAATCTAACAATTCCACAACAACTATCTAATACACACAAATCTAACAAGTAATCTAACAATTCCACAACAACTACCTAATACACACACATCTAACAAGTAATCTAACCATTCCACAACAACTACCTAATACACACAAATCCAACAAGTAATCTAACAATTCCACGTCAACTACCTAATACACACAAATCTAACAAGTAATCTAACAATTCCACAACAACTACCTAATACACACAAATCTAACAAGTAATCTAACAATTCCACAACAACTACCTAATACACACAAATCTAACAAGTAATCTAACAATTCCACAACAACTACCTAATACACACAAATCTAACAAGTAATCTAACAATTCCACAACAACTACCTAATACACACACATCTAACAAGTAATCTAACCATTCCACAACAACTACCTAATACACACAAATCCAAAGGGATGGAATAAGAATATATACATTTCCATTCAAAAGTGTGGGGTCATTTAGAAATGTCCCTGTTTTTGAAAGAAAAACACATTTTTTGTCCATTAAAATAACATCAAATTGATCAGAAATACAGCCCAGACATTGTTAATGTTGTAAATGACTATTGTAGCTGGAAATGGCTGACTTTTAATGGAATATCTACATAGGCGTACAGAGGCCCATTATCAGCAACCATCACTCCTGTGTTCCAATGGCACGTTGTGTTAGCTAATCCAGGTTTATCATTTTAAAAGGCTAATTTATCATTAGAAAACCCTTTTGCAATTATGTTAGCACAGCTGAAAACTGTTCTGATTAAAGAAGCAATACAACTGGCCTTCTTTAGACTAGTTGGGTATCTGGAGCATCAGCATTTGTGGGTTTGATTACAGGCTCAAAATGGCCAGAAACAAAGAACTTTCTTCTGAAACTCGTCAGTCTATTCTTGTTCTGATAAATGAAGGCTCTTCCACCGGAGAAATTGCCAAGAAACTGAAGATCTCGTACAACGCTGTGTACTACTCCCTTCACAGAACAGAGCAAACTGGCTCTAACCAGAATAGAAAGAGGAGTGGGAGGCCCCGGTGCACAACTGAGCAAGAGGACAAGTACATTAGAGTGTCTAGTTTGAGAAACAGACGCCTCACAAGTCCTCAACTGGCAGCTTCATTAAATAGTACCCGCAAAACACCAGTCTCAACATCAACAGTGAAGAGGTGACTCCGGGATGCTGGCCTTCTAGGCAGAGTTGCAAAGAAAAAGACATATGTCAGACTGGCCAATAAAAATAAAAGATTAAGATGGGCAAAATAACACAGACACTAGACAGAGCAACTCTTGCCTAGAAGGGCAGCTAGCATAATTGCAAAAGGGTTTTCTAATGATCAATTAGCCTTTTAAAATGATAAACTTGGATTAGCTAACACAACATGCCAATGGATCACAGGAGTGATGGTTGCTGATAATGGGCCTCGGTACCCCTATGTAGATATTCCATTAAAAGTCAGCCGTTTCCAGCTACAATAGTCATTTACAACATTAAGAATGTCTACACCGTATTTCTGATCAATTTGATGTTATTTTAATGGACAAAAAATGTGCTTTTCTTTCAAAAACAAGGACATTTCTAAGTGACCCCAAACTTTTGAACGGAGATATACATATAAACGTTGGCATATTGGTTTTAAAAAATGAAAGAAATAAGAACTATACCACATTACTTCTTACTAGTAATACATTTATTGTTTTCGACACATTATAAAGCATTCTCATCCATTTCTGACATTTTTAACAGAAAAATATATTTTGTCTGGTAAAAAATGTGAGTGGCTGGTACACCAAAACATGAGTGACTGGTACATTTTATGCCCTGCACAAACACACTCAACATTTAAAAAGGCAGATGCATTTCAACTTAAACCCTTCAACCAATGAAAAAGTGTGATAGAAAAGCTGTCCCTGTTAATACATTACAATTTCAGACATTATTTTCTGCAATAGTAACTAGTATCTCTCCCTGTTCTTCTATCTGTCCCCAAAAAACTATAAGTAAAACTGAGTAAGGCACCCGGGCAAGCGACCATCATAGCAAAATTACAAATCCCGCAAAACTCCATTAACTTTTGGGTTACTTGACAACTTACAGTTACATTTTAGTAATTTAGCAGACGCTCTTATCCAGAGGGATTTACAGTTAGTGAGTCATTTAGCAGACACTCTTCTTATCCAGAGTGACTTACAGTTAGTGAGTCATTTAGCAGACACTCTTATCCAGAGTGACTTACAGTTAGTACATTCATCTGAAGATAGCTAGGTGGGACAACCACATATCTCAGTCAGAGTCAGTACATTCATCTGAAGATAGCTAGTTGGGACAACCATATATCCCAGTCAGAGTAGTAAGGGGGGAAGTCAGTGGTAGTAAGGGGGGAAGTCAGTGGTAGTAAGGGGGGGAAGTCAGTGGTAGTAAGGGGGGAAGTCAGTGGTAGTAAGGGGGGGAAGTCAGTGGTAGTAAGGGGGGAAGTCAGTGGTAGTAAGGGGGGGAAGTCAGTGGTAGTAAGGGGGGAAAGTCAGTGGTAGTAAGGGGGGGAAGTCAGTGGTAGTAAGGGGGGGAAGTCAGTGGTAGTAAGGGGGGAAAGTCAGTGGTAGTAAGGGGGGGAAGTCAGTGGTAGTAAGGGGGGGAAGTCAGTGGTAGTAAGGGGGGGAAGTCAGTGGTAGTAAGGGGGGGAAGTCAGTGGTAGTAAGGGGGGAAAGTCAGTGGTAGTAAGGGGGGGAAGTCAGTGGTAGTAAGGGGGGAAGTCAGTGGTAGTAAGGGGGGGAAGTCAGTGGTAGTAAGGGGGGGAAGTCAGTGGTAGTAAGGGGGGGAAGTCAGTGGTAGTAAGGGGGGTAGTCAGTGGTAGTAAGGGGGGGAAGTCAGTGGTAGTAAGGGGGGAAGTCAGTGGTAGTAAGGGGGGGAAGTCAGTGGTAGTAAGGGGGGGAAGTCAGTGGTAGTAAGGGGGGAAGTCAGTGGTAGTAAGGGGGGAAGTCAGTGGTAGTAAGGGGGGGAAGTCAGTGGTAGTAAGGGGGAGGGGGGGGGGGGGTCAGTGGTAGTAAGGGGGGGGAAGTCAGTGGTAGTAAGGGGGAGAGGGGGGAGTCAGTGGTAGTAATGGGGGGGAAGTCAGTGGTAGTAAGGGGGGGGAGTCAGTGGTAGTAAGGGGGGTAGTCAGTGGTGGGAAGTCAGTGGTAGTACGGGAGGAAGTCAGTGGTAGTAAGGGGGGAGTCAGTGGTAGTAAGGGGGAGGGGGGGAGTCAGTGGTAGTAAGGGGGAGGGGGGGGGTCAGTGGTAGTAAGGGGGGAAAGTCAGTGGTAGTAAGGGGGAGGGGGGGAGTCAGTGGTAGTAAGGGGGAAGTCAGTGGTAGTAAGGAGGGGAAGTCAGTGGTAGTAAGGGGGGGAAGTCAGTGGTAGTAAGGGGGGGAAGTCAGTGGTAGTAAGGGGGGGAAGTCAGTGGTAGTAAGGGGGGGAAGTCAGTGGTAGTAAGGGGGGGGAAGTCAGTGGTAGTAAGGGGGGAAGTCAGTGGTAGTTAGGGGGGGAAGTCAGTGGTAGTAAGGGGGGAAGTCAGTGGTAGTAAGGGGGGGAAGTCAGTGGTAGTAAGGGGGGGAAGTCAGTGGTAGTAAGGGGGGGAAGTCAGTGGTAGTAAGGGGGGGAAGTCAGTGGTAGTAAGGGGGGGAAGTCAGTGGTAGTAAGGGGGGGGAGTCAGTGGTAGTAAGGGGGGGAAGTCAGTGGTAGTAAGGGGGGGGGGGGGTCAAGTGTCAGTACTACTTACCTGTGTTCCGACCCCGTGGTACAGACAGTTGACCACGTTGTCCAACAGGTTGATGTCTAGTTTCTGGCTGAAGTCTAGCAGCTGCTGCGCTGCATGGTCTGCTAACACTGTCATAACTGCTGGCATGGAGCTCTGTAAGGATGGACAGCAAAGAGGGGGTTAGACTGTGTGTGTGTGTGTGTGTGTGTGTGTGTGTGTGTGTGTGTGTGTGTGTGTGTGTAATGACTGACAGAGGCAGAGAAAACATTCAACAGCAACAGGCAGAGAGTCATGTGAATGAATGGAGCATTCCAACCAGCTAACCACCTCTCCTAACCCCCTTCCCCTGCTTCCCATCCCCAGTCAGTTACACACACACACACACAGGACGCTGGTGGCTCTTTAAATTGGGGAGGATGGCTCAAAGTGATGGCAGCAAAGGAATAAATGTAAAGATATCGAACTCATCAAACACGCGGTTTCCATGTGTTTGATACCATTCCATTCCAGACATTAGTATGAGCTGTCCTCCTCACAGCAACCTCCTGTGATACACCCCTCCTCATCATCTCCACCAGTAAACAAGCATGACATGAGCTGGCCCCTTGCTCACTTTTTCCAATAAGTTATATCTTGTCACACAAACTACTCAAAGCTATAAATAAGAAAATACACTGAAAAACAAAACACAATGACAGCTAAGTTTAGATCAGGCATATACCCTTTCCATAAAGGAACATTCTGACAGTTGTATTTTGACAATTCATAAAAAGCTTTTTCTGATATCGTTTAACAAACAAACATGTGTGACATACTGAAAATATCACATTATCATGCCACCTCCAGGACACAATCGAACCACGTGCCACAGAACGTCACTTTGTTTACATCTGCACCTGCCAGGCGTGGCTATTTTGAAGTTCAAACACACCTTAAAATTTTACAGTAAACACTGACGAATGTAGAAGAATACTGAAATAAGCTGTTTTATCGTCTTATATCCGATGCGATCAATCAGTTTATCTCGCTTAACACAACCACCAACTTCGGTTGATAGCTACCGTGTGACCGTGTAGTTAACGTTAGGTAGTATTGGGTGCGTTCCAGGTCTATATAATGCCGCGTTCAAAACAACTGGGTGCATGGAAAAATACAAAGTCAAATCATGACATCATTGATCTTCGGGTGGGAAAGTCGGAGCTCTAGAAAGAGGCCCGACATCCCGAGTTTGATGACCATTCAAATCGATTTTTCCCAGTCAGAGCTCGTTTTTTTCCCCGACAACTTAAGTCAGAGATGTAATAGTTCCCAGTAGATTTGAACGCGGCAATAAAACATGCGCTAAGCAGCCCACGTGACATTTATCCATAACCTGCAACACTTCGTAAACGATAACAAGTTAGCGAAACTCGATACAGGTAAGGCTGGTTTACAAGTTCGTTTCAAATGGGGGAAAATTCAACGATCTCAATTCGATTAAAAAAATGTAAAATAGTAAATACACACAGCACCACCAGCGCATTGCCCTGGCTAAATTCTGATTCGGTATCAAGCTATTGATAGGACTGTCGTTGATACCAAGACAAAAGGAAGTCTATGCCTCCAGAGAAAACGTGTGGTCCTCCATAGCAGGCTATCATCACCCTGACTCCCAGACACACGCCTCCCCTACCCCTCCCACTCCACGCTTATCAAAGGGAAGGCTTGCGTCCTTTTACTACCCAGACAGTTAGCTGTACAGCAAGTAATACACGTCTAACAAAATAGCTTATTTTTTTTTTAAATAAGTTTGAAAAGTAACTATGACCCTTATGCATCGTAATGTTTTTATGCCTTACTAAAATAACAACTAACTTTGCCGTCCAAACACGGCGCATCACTGGTAAAGTTAGCACAATTAACGTTAGAAAACTAGCAACAAAATGCATCCGCTCACACCACGGACGCTGTTTCTGAGGAAGGACTGGATGAATTAATTCATTATTTTTTTGTTTGTCGTCCCCCTGGTCCTCAGCATTGCTTGCTATCATCACCACACACCACTCACACCCAACACTAGCGGACTTTCTCACACACCAGCATCCCTTGTAAAGTGCATCACACAGCAACGTTACCACTTACTTACCTAACTAGTAGTTACACTTTATTACTGGATGCTCTCTGGATTTTACATTCCAAAAGTGAAATTAAAGTCTAAAATATATATATTTTTTACCCCCCCCAAGTCAAATGCTACTTTGCACCCCTGAGTTACCTACCAAAAGTCCAAGCCTCTGACTGAAAGAAGATTGGCTTTTTTCCCCACAGGGAAGCTTGCTACAAGGTTATATACAATATCGTTGTTTAGTCAGAAATAGACTGGCTAACGTTACTGTTATCTCTGACACGTTAGCTGGCTCCAATTCCAGAAGGTGTATATTGATGGCTAGTTAATAAGGATCACAGATGTGGATTCCGCAACTATTATCACGGTACGCTCAATAATATACTCCGATTCATTTTACGAAATAAAAATAAACCTTAATTTACAATTTAATTCTTTAACTATAATGTTGTTTTTTTTTGTTGCAGCGGGGCGGTTTGAGAGATTGTATTCCTGCGCCTCTTCTCCTCGTTGAAGCAACTAACTCACATAACCGGTTGAAACCGGTTCAGACTGGGAGATTCCATCTCGGTTTAGTTTTCAGCCGATGGCGCCGCGGAAAGTTTGGACTAACGTCACGCCCATTTTACACTCCCATTGGTGGGGTTGTTTTTTACGGACATCGTTGCTTAAACTCTATTGGGTAACTCCGTTGTCAATCAATTTAAATTCGTCCAGGCACCCACGCGACTGCTCCGCCCGTGGTCAGAAAAAAGAGGGCGGACTCCGATCAAGCAGAATGGACTTTTCAATGCCTCCAACGTGAATGGCAAATAGTGCTTTCAATATTGTTTTGCCATTGTGTGCGCGTTTGTTAACAATCAACAATCACTTTGCAACTTGAGAAGTGTCGCTGGTATTGTTCAATAGCCTTGACTTGATTGACGTTTAGAGAAATATGATTTTCCAACACTGTATCCATTGCAAAAGGATGTGTGACTTATCAACAGCATTTCATTTCGTGATCGACCCAGTTCACCATCACGCTGTTTTGTTGTGATCATGACATTGCAATTCGCTAGTCTGTGCTGTGCAACCTACACGAGATACAAAGAGGAAACGTGTTTACATTAGGTAAAGGAGATACAGTCCACAATACAATCGCCTGACTCGTGAGCCTGTTGCTGGTAATTTTCCACCAGCCACGAGTGGGAGTGGTTACGATGAATCCGCGCACTGCACAAGTTTACAAAAATGACATGGAAGGGAAATGTCCACGCTATGTGGTGTCCCTCTTCAGTTCAGAACATGACGTTAGCATCAAAGACCATGTAACATTAGTCCCGATTGCAATTTAGGAGAAGTTAAACAAATATGTAGTATCATTGCTACTCTCTGTAAAGGATGCAAACATGACAGCGTTTTTTTTAAACCCTAACTGTCACGTGACCCAGCGTGCCACTTGATGGAAAAATACTGGATTTAGTGTCGGCAAGCCGTACTAGTAAAGTCATCCGCTAACATAAATGAGAGCGAGGATTCAGAAGGACGTACGTGCCATTATTCTATAGGCTACCTTACCCAGCAACACAACGCTGTTACCCTCAAATTCAATGTGCTCAGTGTGATTTGAGCTATCATAGAGAGAGACATTAATAACAGATTTTCAATCATTACATGGCTATTACACACGTGCAATAATCAGTGTGTGGTTTTCATTTTATATACTTTTGCACACAAACAAACATGGTCATCAATTAAGCAGACCGTGCACACTGTCATTGCATGCTATTCTGCACAAGTTTGATTGCCATTTTACAATGCACACTACATGACCAAAAGTATGTGGACACCCCTTCAAATTAGTGGATTCGGCTATTTCAGCCACACCTGTTGAGCACACCGCCATGCAATCTCCATAGACAAACATTGGCAGTAGAATGGCCCGTACTGAAGAGCTCAGTGATATTCAACATGGCACTGTCATAGGATGCAACCTTGACAACAAGTCAGTTTGACAAATTTCTGCCCTGCTAGAGCTGCCCGTGTCAAGTAAGTGCTGTTATTGTGAAGTGGAAACGTCTAGGAGCAACAACGGCTCAGCCCTAAGTGGTAGGCCACACAAGTTCTATGGGACCACCGAGTGCTGAAGGGCGTAGCGCACAAATATTGCCTGTCCTCAGTTGCAACACTCACAGCTTGTGGAAAGCCTTCCCATAAGAGTGGAGGATGTTATAGCAGCAAAGGAGGGACCAACTCCATAGTAATGCACATGGTTTTAGAATGAGATGTTCGACGAAGCAGGTGTCCAGTGGAAGTTCACATTTTTCTTTTTTTTTGGTCAAATGTTAATTGACCTGTATTCTACAAAGCGTTTTGGGTTGAATCATATTAGATAATTCACCCATATTCTACAAAGCTATTTGGGTTGAATCATATTAGATAATTCACCCATATTCTACAAAGCGTTTTGGGTTGAATCATATTAGATAATTCACCCATATTCTACAAAGCGTTTTGGGTTGAATCATATTAGATAATTCACCCATATTCTACAAAGCGTTTTGGGTTGAATCATATTAGATAATTCACCCATATTCTACAAAGCGTTTTGGGTTGAATCATATTAGATAATTCACCCATATTCTACAAAGCGTTTTGGGTTGAATCATATTAGATAATTCACCCATATTCTACAAAGCGTTTTGGGTTGAAGAATATTTGTTCATTCAAAGCTTTTTGGGTTTAAGCATATTTTAACAATATGTGCTGGCTACACACAGAAAAAAATGGTTATCTTCCTGTCTATGTGTGAACGTGATGCCTTCACTAGCCTACTAGAGCCAAGCCTGAAAGATAACAGCAATGAAGAGTCATTTAGGTAAACCATATACAGAAATATACACACAGGCCAAGATAAGTCCTCAGCCATGCAGGTCATTCAGTAAATGTTTGAAAGAGTGTGTATAGTCCCCTCTGGCTTAGATTTTCTCTCATCTTCCCGTTCTCTTGAAGTCGATGTGAAATTCCAAGAAATTCCACCTTGAAAGAAAAACAAACAGGGCTGTCGGCTTTCCAGGAACTTGAGAAAAAAATCAGCGTTTGAGTAACCTCCCTCAGTGATCTCAGCTCCGTCAGGTTTAAATTTAACAGGTAGACAAACGGACGGCTCAAATGGCATCCTAGTCCCATAGGGCTCTGGTCAAAAGTAGTGCATAATATAGGGCCCTGGTTGACAGTGGTGCATTATATAGGGCCCTGGTTGACAGTAGTGCATTATATAGAGCCCTGGTTGACAGTAGTGCATTATATAGGGCCCTGGTTGACAGTAGTGCATTATCTAGGGCCCTGGTTGACAGTAGTGCATTATATAGGGCCCTGGTTGACAGTAGTGCATTATATAGGGCCCTGGTTGACAGTAGTGCATTATCTAGGGCCCTGGTTGACAGTAGTGCATTATCTAGGGCCCTGGTTGACAGTAGTGCATTATCTAGGGCCCTGGTTGACAGTAGTGCATTATATAGGGCCATGGTTGACAGTAGTGCATTATATAGGGCCATGGTTGACAGTAGTGCATTATATAGGGCCATGGTTGACAGTAGTGCATTATCTAGGGCCCTGGTTGACATTAGTGCATTATATAGGGCTCTGGTCAAAAGTAGTGCATAATATAGGGCCCTGGTTGACAGTAGTGCATTATATAGGGCCCTGGTTGACAGTAGTGCATTATATAGGGCCCTGGTTGACAGTAGTGCATTATATAGGGCCCTGGTTGACAGTAGTGCATTATATAGGGCCCTGGTTGACAGTAGTGCATTATATAGGGCCCTGGTTGACAGTAGTGCATTATACAGGGCCCTGGTTGACAGTAGTGCATTATATAGGGCCCTGGTTGACAGTAGTGCATTATGTAGGGCCCTGGTTGACAGTAGTGCATTATATAGGGCCATGGTTGACAGTAGTGCATTATATAGGGCCCTGGTTGACAGTAGTGCATTATATAGGGCCATGGTTGACAGTAGTGCATTATATAGGGCCCTGGTTGACAGTAGTGCATTATATAGGGCCATGGTTGACAGTAGTGCATTATATAGGGCCATGGTTGACAGTAGTGCATTATATAGGGCCATGGTTGACAGTAGTGCATTATCTAGGGCCCTGGTTGACAGTAGTGCATTATATAGGGCCATGGTTGACAGTAGTGCATTATCTAGGGCCCTGGTTGACAGTAGTGCACTATAAAGGGAATAGGGTGCCATTTGGGATGCACTGTGTGCACGGACTGTTGAAATAAGATTCTGAGATTTAGATCTGCCTCAAGAGAAAATAGGTTTCTAATTCTCAAAGGGATTCTAACCTGGTTAAATGAAAGCTATATAAGTTCAGTTTCTGTTGTTTACATTGCAAAGGGTTCAGTGACTAGATAAGAGGAACATATATGTCAGGTATTATTCCGTCACAACTTATAAAGGCAATTGAAATTGATGGAAACATTGTTCTTTATGGATACAAAACCAAGACGTTTATCATTAGCTAGCCTTCATCAGGCGGCCTACAGAGAGAAGAAGACTGTTGTGTACATGAACACGTTGTCATGGATTATCTTCATTAATCAATGAGGCGAACTACAGATCCTACTGACGTGACAAGCTGCAGGCACAGTAACAAGCCTGCGCTTGTAACGACAGCTTGTCTGATTTGAATATAATATATTAACAGATTGGCAGACAAATCAGGCAGCATATGATTTACACCCGTGTGAAATATCTGGACTTCTCTCGTACTCTCGTGGTTTTGTTTGAGGGTTATTTAGTTTACATAGAGGGATATACCTCTATTCGTCTTTTAAAAAGGGACATAGCCACCTCTAAACGTATTATAAGTGCACTATATTGACTGAGTAATGTTTGCAAATATTGACTGACCAATGAACTCTGCAGCTGTCACTGAACATTTAAAAGTCCCTCCATACCTTTCACTCCATTCTTCAGCTTTGTATCATATTATAGAGATATATTCTACCTATTCTATTCTATGTTTCTATAGTATGCATCATTTAACTATCCTGTCATGACTTGTCCCAATAAAACTATTCAAATGAACCTGTCAGAGAAAAAAAGTCACTTTTTGACTTCAGAGAGAGAGAGCGGTATTATTTGAAAATGAAAAATGGTTAGGCTGCCTGTGATTTGTGCCTCTCCCTTCCTCCTTTCCCCTGTCAACAGCTCTCACTCTCTCGCACAGGAATTCATTGTTACACATGTGCGTGAATTGGAAGTGAGCAACCAAACCCGCTCACTCAGGATTAGACTGGTCAAATCTTGTTCTGTCTGGTTGTGATTGGGGACAGCTCATTTACATACATTATTCATTACATCATAATAGGGTTCTGACCCTGGTGTTCTAGGAGTTCCACCACAACAAACCTATATTGACTTCTGTTGTTGTTGTTGCCCAGCCAGTGCAGTGTGTTATGAGATATAATACAGACTAGTGGAGATATTGGAACTCTGGCACGGTTTGGGAGAGCAAGTAGATTGATACTAGCCTGCAAAGTAGAGGGGCGATAAAGTCTGTGTCTGACACTTGTCAGGTTGTTATTGTGGTGTTGTTTTCAAACCGGTGTATATGGAAGCTGTTTGTGATAAATTACATGGTAGTAGATGTGTTAGGGATCCTCAATTGTTGAAAATCATAGAAAATAATTTGAGTAATTTAATAGTAGTATGGTATTAGTACACACTGTTTCCATATTGTAATGTTTTGAGGAAAATACTATAAACAGTGTGTAGTAGTGGTGTGTGTATACACGCCTCTCACTCAGTAAACTATAAACAGTGTGTAGTAGTGGTGTGTATATACACGCCTCTCACTCAGTAAACTATAAACAGCGCCACCTTGTGTCTTCAGAAGTGAACTGGTGAGATTGCTGTGCAAATTAAAGCCTACAGCGCCTACTAGTGGTTGAAACAAAAACCTTACGTGCAAGAGCTACTTTGAAGGATAGGAGATAGGAGATAGGAGATAGGAGATGAGGACTGATTGACTTCATTAGATCCATTGTGGTGGAAAACAGGCTATTCGTTTTGCACTATTGAGAGACGGACACTTTCTTCCTTTCCTATTTCTACTTTTTATTTTCCATTTACAAAGACAACAACACAGTGACAAACTTCCAAACAGGACAATAAACAATAGAAGGGGGAAGGGATATGTTATTTATTTAACTAGGCAAGTCAGTTAAGAACAAAGTCTTATTTTACAATGACGGCCTACCCCCGGCCAAACCCGGATGACGTCGGGCCGATTGTGCGCCGCCCTATGGGACTTCCAATCACGGCCGGTTGTGCGCCGAACTATGGGACTTCCAATCACGGCCGGTTGTGCGTCGCCCTATGGGACTTCCAATCACGGCCGGTTGTGCGCCGAACTATGGGACTTCCAATCACGGCCGGTTGTGCGTCGCCCTATGGGACTCCCAATCACAGCCGGTTGTGCGCCGAACTATGGGACTTCCAATCACGGCCGGTTGTGCGCCGCCCTATGGGACTCCCAATCACAGCCGGTTGTGATACAGCCTGGATTTGAATCAGGGTGTCTGTAGTGACGCCTCAAGCACTGAGGCAGGGTGATGGTTTGGGTGGGGGTACAGTTGATGAACGAGTACAGACAGTTGATATACTGTCTGGTTGTGCTTTATGGTTTACACATGTCCCTCAAGGCGGCAGGGTAGCCTAGTGGTTAGAGTGTAGGGACGGCAGGGTGGCCTAGTGGTTAGAGTGTAGGGACGGCAGGGTAGCCTAGTGGTTAGAGTGTAGGGACGGCAGGGTAGCCTAGCGGTTAGAGTTTAGGGACGGCAGGGTAGCCTAGCGGTTAGAGTGTAGGGGCGGCAGGGTAGCCTAGCGGTTAGTGTGTAGGGACGGCAGGGTAGCCTAGCGGTTAGAGTGTAGGGGCGGCAGGGTAGCCTAGTGGTTAGAGTGTAGGGACGGCAGGGTAGCCTAGTGGTTAGAGTGTAGGGACGGCAGGGTGGCCTAGTGGTTAGAGTGTAGGGACGGAAGGGTGGCCTAGTGGTTAGAGTGTAGGGACGGCAGGGTAGCCTAGTGGTTAGAGTGTAGGGACGGCAGGGTAGCCTAGTGGTTAGAGTGTAGGGACGGCAGGGTGGCCTAGTGGTTAGAGTGCAGTGTAGCCTAGTGGTTGCAAGTTCAAACCCCCAGAGCTGACAAGGTACAAATCTGTCGTTCTGCCCCTGAACAGGCAGTTAACCCACTGTTCCTAGGCCGTCATTGAAAATAAGAATTTGTTCTTAACTGACTTGCCTGGTAGAATAAAGGTAAAATAAAAAATGTTTTCTGTAAGTCTTCACGAGGTTTTCACACACCGTTGCTGGTATTTTGACCCATTCCTCCATGCAGATCTCCTCTAGAGCAGTGATGTTTTGGGGCTGTTGCTGGGCAACACAGACTTTCAACTCCCTCCAAAGATTTTCTATGGGGTTGAGATCTGGAGACTGGCTAGGCCACTCCAGGACCTTGAAATACTTCTTACGAAGCCACTCCTTCGTTGCCCGGGCGGCTTGGTGGGAATTCTGTTCAGGGAGAATGGAGGGATCCCAAGGGAGAGGAGCGCGGTGAGGGAGTAGGAGAATGAGGAGTAGGAGGAGGGGAGACTGAGGAGGATGAGGGAGAAGAAGAACAAGCAGGAGAAGGTGGCTTTGGGAGCAGTCCCAATTAGACAGACTGGAGCTGGAGGCATCACGGAGAAGGCTATGGGCCAGGGAGAGGACCCTGAGGCAGCAGACCCTGAGGCAGCAGCTGGAGACAGATAGAGTCCCGGCGGCCCGGGGGAACCAGGAACTTAGAGCCCTTCTGGAGCAGACAAGAGACATCCAACACATCCACGGCCTGAAAGAGTAAAGGGGAACCAGGAACTTAGGGCCCTTCTGGAGCAGACCAGAGACATCCAACACATCCACGGCCTGAGAGAGCAAAGGGTGAAGCAAATGGGTGGAGGAATGAAGAAACCCAACCATTGTTCCGCTCTCTCTTTCCTGTGTAAAACCTAACCATTGTTCCGCTCTCTCTCTCCTGTGTAAAACCTAACCATCGTTCCGCTCTCTCTCTCTCTTTCCTGTGTAAAACCTAACCAACTTTCCTCTCCTGTGTAAAACCTAAACAACGTTCCGCTCTCTCTTTCCTGTGTAAAACCTAACCAACGTTCCTCTCTCTCCTGTGTAAAACCTAACCAACGTTCCTCTCTCTCCCTCTCTTTCCTGTATAAAACCTAACCAACGTTCCTCTCTCTCCCTCTCTTTCCTGTATAAAACCTAACCAACGTTCCTCTCTCTCTCTTTCCTGTATAAAACCTAACCAACGTTCCTCTCTCTTTCCTGTGTAAAACCTAACCAACGTTCCTCTCTTTCCTGTGTAAAACCTAACCAACGTTCCTCTCTCTCCTGTGTAAAACCTAACCAACGTTCCTCTCTCTTTCCTGTGTAAAACCTAACCAACGTTCCTCTCTTTCCTGTGTAAAACCTAACCAACATTCCTCTCTCTCCCTCTCTTTCCTGTATAAAACCTAACCAACGTTCCCCTCTCCTGTGTAAAACCTAACCAACGTTCCTCTCCCTCTCTCTCTCCTGTGTAAAACCTAACCAACGTTCCTCTCCCTCTCTCTCACCTGTGTAAAACCTAACCAACGTTCCTCTCCCTCTCTCTCCTGTGTAAAACCTAACCAACGTTCCTTTCTCTCCTGTGTAAAACCTAACCAACGTTCCTCTCCCTCTCTCCTGTGTGAAACCTAACCAACGTTCCTCTCCCTCTCTCTCCTTTGTAAAACCTAACCAACGTTCCTCTCTCTCCTGTGTAAAACCTAACCAACGTTCCTCTCCCTCTCTCTCCTGTGTAAAACCTAACCAACGTTCCTCTCTCTCTCTCTCCCTCCTGTGTAAAACCTAACCAACGTTCCTCTCTCTCTCTCTCCCTCCTGTGTAAAACCTAACCAACGTTCCTCTCCCTCTCTCCCTCCTGTGTAAAACCTAACCAACGTTCCTCTTCCTCTCTCTCCTGTGTAAAACCTAACCAACGTTCCTCTCCCTCTCTCTCCTGTGTAAAACCTAACCAACGTTCCTCTCCCTCTCTCTCCTGTGTGAAACCTAACCAACGTTCCTCTCCCTCTCTCTCCTTTGTAAAACCTAACCAACGTTCCTCTCTCTCCTGTGTAAAACCTAACCAACGTTCCTCTCCCTCTCTCTCCTGTGTAAAACCTAACCAACGTTCCTCTTCCTCTCTCTCCTGTGTAAAACCTAACCAACGTTCCTCTCTCTCTCTCCCTCCTGTGTAAAACCTAACCAACGTTCCTCTCCCGCTCTCTCCTGTGTAAAACCTAACCAACGTTCCTCTCCCTCTCTCCTGTGTGAAACCTAACCAACGTTCCTCTCTCTCCTGTGTAAAACCTAACCAACGTTCCTCTCCCTCTCTCTCCTGTGTAAAACCTAACCAACATTCCTCTCTCTCTCTCTCCCTCCTGTGTAAAACCTAACCAACGTTCCTCTCCCTCTCTCCCTCCTGTGTAAAACCTAACCAACGTTCCTCTCCCTCTCTCTCCTGTGTAAAACCTAACCAACGTTCCTCTCCCTCTCTCTCCTGTGTAAAACCTAACCAACGTTCCTCTCCCTCTCTCTCCTGTGTAAAACCTAACCAATGTTCCTCTCCCTCTCTCTCCTGTGTAAAACCTAACCAACGTTCCTCTCCCTCTCTCTCCTGTGTGAAACCTAACCAACGTTCCTCTCCCTCTCTCTCCTGTGTAAAACCTAACCAACGTTCCTCTCTCTCCTGTGTAAAACCTAACCAACGTTCCTCTCCCTCTCTCTCCTGTGTAAAACCTAACCAACGTTCCTCTCTCTCTCTCTCCTGTGTAAAACCTAACCAACGTTCCTCTCTCTCTCTCTCCTGTGTAAAACCTAACCAACGTTCCTCTTCCTCTCTCTCCTGTGTAAAACCTAACCAACGTTCCTCTCCCTCTCTCTCCTGTGTGAAACCTAACCAACGTTCCTCTCCCTCTCTCTCCTTTGTAAAACCTAACCAACGTTCCTCTCTCTCCTGTGTAAAACCTAACCAACGTTCCTCTCCCTCTCTCTCCTGTGTAAAACCTAACCAACGTTCCTCTCTCTCTCTCTCCTGTGTAAAACCTAACCAACGTTCCTCTCTCTCTCTCTCCTGTGTAAAACCTAACCAACGTTCCTCTTCCTCTCTCTCCTGTGTAAAACCTAACCAACGTTCCTCTCCCTCTCTCCCTCCTGTGTAAAACCTAACCAACGTTCCTCTCCCTCTCTCTCCTGTGTAAAACCGAACCAACGTTCCTCTCCCTCTCTCTCCTGTGTAAAACCTAACCAACGTTCCTCTCCCTCTCTCTCCTGTGTAAAACCTAACCAACGTTCCTCTCCCTCTCTCTCCTGTGTAAAACCTAACCAACGTTCCTCTCCCTCTCTCTCCTGTGTAAAACCTAACCAACGTTCCTCTCCCTCTCTCTCCTGTGTAAAACCTAACCAACGTTCCTCTCCCTCTCTCTCTCTCTCCTGTGTAAAACCTAACCAACGTTCCTCTCCCTCTCTCTCCTGTGTAAAACCTAACCAACGTTCCTCTCCCTCTCTCTCCTGTGTAAAACCTAACCAACGTTCCTCTCCCTCTCTCTCCTGTGTAAAACCTAACCAACATTCCTCTCCCTCTCTCTCTCCTGTGTAAAACCTAACCAACGTTCCTCTCCCTCTCTCTCCTGTGTAAAACCTAACCAACGTTCCTCTCTCTCCTGTGTAAAACCTAACCAACGTTCCTTTCTTTCCTGTGTAAAACCTAACCAACGTTCCTCTCTCTCCTGTGTAAAACCTAACCAACGTTCCTCTCTCTCCTGTGTAAAACCTAACCAACGTTCCTCTCCCTCTCTCTCTCCTGTGTAAAACCTAACCAACGTTCCTCTCCCTCTCTCTCTCCTGTGTAAAACCTAACCAACGTTCCTCTCTCTCCTGTGTAAAACCTAACCAACGTTCCTCTCTCTCCTGTGTAAAACCTAACCAACGTTCCTTTCTCTCCTGTGTAAAACCTAACCAACGTTCCTCTCCCTCTCTCTCCTGTGTAAAACCTAACCAACGTTCCTCTCCCTCTCTCTCTCTCTCCTGTGTAAAACCTAACCAACGTTCCTCTCCCTCTCTCTCCTGTGTAAAACCTAACCAACGTTCCTCTCCCTCTCTCTCCTGTGTAAAACCTAACCAACGTTCCTCTCCCTCTCTCTCCTGTGTAAAACCTAACCAACGTTCCTCTCCCTCTCTCTCTCCTGTGTAAAACCTAACCAACGTTCCTCTCTCTCCTGTGTAAAACCTAACCAACGTTCCTCTCCCTCTCTCTCTCCTGTGTAAAACCTAACCAACGTTCCTCTCTCTCCTGTGTAAAACCTAACCAACGTTCCTCTCTCTCCTGTGTAAAACCTAACCAACGTTCCTCTCCCTCTCTCTCTCCTGTGTAAAACCTAACCAACGTTCCTCTCTCTCCTGTGTAAAACCTAACCAACGTTCCTCTCTCTCCTGTGTAAAACCTAACCAACGTTCCTTTCTCTCCTGTGTAAAACCTAACCAACGTTCCTCTCTCTCCTGTGTAAAACCTAACCAACGTTCCTCTCTCTCCTGTGTAAAACCTAACCAACGTTCCTCTCCCTCTCTCTCTCCTGTGTAAAACCTAACCAACGTTCCTCTCTCTCCTGTGTAAAACCTAACCAACGTTCCTCTCTCTCCTGTGTAAAACCTAACCAACGTTCCTCTCTCTCCTGTGTAAAACCTAACCAACGTTCCTCTCTCTCCTGTGTAAAACCTAACCAACGTTCCTCTCTCTCCTGTGTAAAACCTAACCAACGTTCCTCTCTCTCCTGTGTAAAACCTAACCAACGTTCCTTTCTCTCTCTCTCTCTCCAAACCTATCCATCGTTCCTCTCCCTCTCTCTCCTGTGTAAAACCTAACCAACGTTCCTCTCTCTCCTGTGTAAAACCTAACCAACGTTCCTCTCTCTCCTGTGTAAAACCTAACCAACGTTCCTCTCTCTCCTGTGTTAAACCTAACCAACGTTCCTCTCTCTTTCCTGTGTAAAACCTAACCAACGTTCCTCTCTCTCCTGTGTAAAACCTAACCAACGTTCCTTTCTCTCTCTCTCTCCAAACCTATCCATCGTTCCTCCCTCCCCCTGTGTAAAACCTATCCATCGTTCCTCCCTCCCCCTGTGTAAAACCTATCCATCGTTCCTCCCTCCCCCTGTGTAAAACCTATCCATCGTTCCTCCCTCCCCCTGTGTAAAACCTAACCAACGTTCCTCTCTCTCCTGTGTAAAACCTAACCAACGTTCCTCTCCCTCTCTCTCCTGTGTAAAACCTAACCAACGTTCCTCTCTCTCTCTCTCTCCCTCCTGTGTAAAACCTAACCAACGTTCCTCTCCCTCTCTCCCTCCTGTGTAAAACCTAACCAACGTTCCTCTTCCTCTCTCTCCTGTGTAAAACCTAACCAACGTTCCTCTCCCTCTCTCTCCTGTGTAAAACCTAACCAACGTTCCTCTCCCTCTCTCTCCTGTGTGAAACCTAACCAACGTTCCTCTCCCTCTCTCTCCTTTGTAAAACCTAACCAACGTTCCTCTCTCTCCTGTGTAAAACCTAACCAACGTTCCTCTCCCTCTCTCTCCTGTGTAAAACCTAACCAACGTTCCTCTTCCTCTCTCTCCTGTGTAAAACCTAACCAACGTTCCTCTCTCTCTCTCCCTCCTGTGTAAAACCTAACCAACGTTCCTCTCCCGCTCTCTCCTGTGTAAAACCTAACCAACGTTCCTCTCCCTCTCTCCTGTGTGAAACCTAACCAACGTTCCTCTCTCTCCTGTGTAAAACCTAACCAACGTTCCTCTCCCTCTCTCTCCTGTGTAAAACCTAACCAACATTCCTCTCTCTCTCTCTCCCTCCTGTGTAAAACCTAACCAACGTTCCTCTCCCTCTCTCCCTCCTGTGTAAAACCTAACCAACGTTCCTCTCCCTCTCTCTCCTGTGTAAAACCTAACCAACGTTCCTCTCCCTCTCTCTCCTGTGTAAAACCTAACCAACGTTCCTCTCCCTCTCTCTCCTGTGTAAAACCTAACCAATGTTCCTCTCCCTCTCTCTCCTGTGTAAAACCTAACCAACGTTCCTCTCCCTCTCTCTCCTGTGTGAAACCTAACCAACGTTCCTCTCCCTCTCTCTCCTGTGTAAAACCTAACCAACGTTCCTCTCTCTCCTGTGTAAAACCTAACCAACGTTCCTCTCCCTCTCTCTCCTGTGTAAAACCTAACCAACGTTCCTCTCTCTCTCTCTCCTGTGTAAAACCTAACCAACGTTCCTCTCTCTCTCTCTCCTGTGTAAAACCTAACCAACGTTCCTCTTCCTCTCTCTCCTGTGTAAAACCTAACCAACGTTCCTCTCCCTCTCTCTCCTGTGTGAAACCTAACCAACGTTCCTCTCCCTCTCTCTCCTTTGTAAAACCTAACCAACGTTCCTCTCTCTCCTGTGTAAAACCTAACCAACGTTCCTCTCCCTCTCTCTCCTGTGTAAAACCTAACCAACGTTCCTCTCTCTCTCTCTCCTGTGTAAAACCTAACCAACGTTCCTCTCTCTCTCTCTCCTGTGTAAAACCTAACCAACGTTCCTCTTCCTCTCTCTCCTGTGTAAAACCTAACCAACGTTCCTCTCCCTCTCTCCCTCCTGTGTAAAACCTAACCAACGTTCCTCTCCCTCTCTCTCCTGTGTAAAACCGAACCAACGTTCCTCTCCCTCTCTCTCCTGTGTAAAACCTAACCAACGTTCCTCTCCCTCTCTCTCCTGTGTAAAACCTAACCAACGTTCCTCTCCCTCTCTCTCCTGTGTAAAACCTAACCAACGTTCCTCTCCCTCTCTCTCCTGTGTAAAACCTAACCAACGTTCCTCTCCCTCTCTCTCCTGTGTAAAACCTAACCAACGTTCCTCTCCCTCTCTCTCTCTCTCCTGTGTAAAACCTAACCAACGTTCCTCTCCCTCTCTCTCCTGTGTAAAACCTAACCAACGTTCCTCTCCCTCTCTCTCCTGTGTAAAACCTAACCAACGTTCCTCTCCCTCTCTCTCCTGTGTAAAACCTAACCAACATTCCTCTCCCTCTCTCTCTCCTGTGTAAAACCTAACCAACGTTCCTCTCCCTCTCTCTCCTGTGTAAAACCTAACCAACGTTCCTCTCTCTCCTGTGTAAAACCTAACCAACGTTCCTCTCTTTCCTGTGTAAAACCTAACCAACGTTCCTCTCTCTCCTGTGTAAAACCTAACCAACGTTCCTCTCTCTCCTGTGTAAAACCTAACCAACGTTCCTCTCCCTCTCTCTCTCCTGTGTAAAACCTAACCAACGTTCCTCTCTCTCCTGTGTAAAACCTAACCAACGTTCCTCTCCCTCTCTCTCTCCTGTGTAAAACCTAACCAACGTTCCTCTCTCTCCTGTGTAAAACCTAACCAACGTTCCTCTCTCTCCTGTGTAAAACCTAACCAACGTTCCTTTCTCTCCTGTGTAAAACCTAACCAACGTTCCTCTCTCTCCTGTGTAAAACCTAACCAACGTTCCTCTCTCTCCTGTGTAAAACCTAACCAACGTTCCTCTCCCTCTCTCTCTCCTGTGTAAAACCTAACCAACGTTCCTCTCTCTCCTGTGTAAAACCTAACCAACGTTCCTCTCTCTCCTGTGTAAAACCTAACCAACGTTCCTCTCTCTCCTGTGTAAAACCTAACCAACGTTCCTCTCTCTCCTGTGTAAAACCTAACCAACGTTCCTCTCTCTCCTGTGTAAAACCTAACCAACGTTCCTCTCTCTCCTGTGTAAAACCTAACCAACGTTCCTTTCTCTCTCTCTCTCTCCAAACCTATCCATCGTTCCTCTCCCTCTCTCTCCTGTGTAAAACCTAACCAACGTTCCTCTCTCTCCTGTGTAAAACCTAACCAACGTTCCTCTCTCTCCTGTGTAAAACCTAACCAACGTTCCTCTCTCTCCTGTGTTAAACCTAACCAACGTTCCTCTCTCTTTCCTGTGTAAAACCTAACCAACGTTCCTCTCTCTCCTGTGTAAAACCTAACCAACGTTCCTTTCTCTCTCTCTCTCCAAACCTATCCATCGTTCCTCCCTCCCCCTGTGTAAAACCTATCCATCGTTCCTCCCTCCCCCTGTGTAAAACCTATCCATCGTTCCTCCCTCCCCCTGTGTAAAACCTATCCATCGTTCCTCCCTCCCCCTGTGTAAAACCTATCCATCGTTCCTCCCTCCCCCTGTGTAAAACCTATCCATCGTTCCTCCCTCCCCCTGTGTAGGAGCTGAAGGTGAGATTGGAACACCAGCGTTTCAGAGAGTGTAGCTCTCAGAGGGCCCCTGCTACGTCAGGACATGGTACAGTCCTCCACAGAGGGCCCCTGCTACGTCAGGACATGGTACAGTCCTCCACAGAGGGCCCCTGCTACGTCAGGACATGGTACAGTCCTCCACAGAGGGCCCCTGCTACGTCAGGACATGGTACAGTCCTCCACAGAGGGCCCCTGCTACGTCAGGACATGGTACAGTCCTCCACAGAGGGCCCCTGCTACGTCAGGACATGGTACAGTCCTCCACAGAGGGCCCCTGCTACGTCAGGACATGGTACAGTCCTCCACAGAGGGCCCCTGCTACGTCAGGACATGGTACAGTCCTCCACAGAGGGCCCCTGCTACGTCAGGACATGGTACAGTCCTCCACACAGAGGGCCCCTGCTACGTCAGGACATGGTACAGTCCTCCACAGAGGGCCCCTGCTACGTCAGGACATGGTACAGTCCTCCACAGAGGGCCCCTGCTACGTCAGGACATGGTACAGTCCTCCACAGAGGGCCCCTGCTACGTCAGGACATGGTACAGTCCTCCACAGAGGGCCCCTGCTACGGCAGGACATGGTACAGTCCTCCACAGAGGGCCCCTGCTACAGTCCTCCACACAGAGGGGCCCTGCTACAGTCCTCCACAGAGGGCCCCTGCTACTGCAGGACATGGTACAGTCCTCCACACAGAGGGGCCCTGCTACAGTCCTCCACACAGAGGGGCCCTGCTACGGCAGGACATGGTACAGTCCTCCACACAGAGGGGCCCTGCTACAGTCCTCCACACAGAGGGGCCCTGCTACGGCAGGACATGGTACAGTCCTCCACAGAGGGCCCCTGCTACGGCAGGACATGGTACAGTCCTCCACACAGAGGGGCCCTGCTACAGTCCTCCACACAGAGGGGCCCTGCTACGGCAGGACATGGTACAGCCATGATATATCAGACCGTATACCACGGGTATGACAAAACAAATATTTAACCAGTTTATAATAGCATTAAGGCACCTCAGGGGTTTGTGCTATATGGCCAATATACCACGGCTAAGGGCTGTATCCAGGCCTTATTGGTTAGATATATGCTCAGATGATTTTCACAGGCTACCTTTCTGATTACCAGTTTAGTTTGCTAAAAGTTAGCCTCGCTAGCTGTAACTACCTCCATTCATAGACACCAACTACCTTCAGTGTCTATTGCTGAAGGCATCTTCTTCCTGGGGACCTTCGTTAAGAACCCTGACTCTCGCTCTAAACATGAACACGCCCCGCTTTTTATTTTTTTAACCTTTATTTAACCTGGCAAGTCAGTTAAGAACAAATTCTTATTTACAATGACGGCCTAGGAACAGTGGGTTAACTGCCTGTTCAGGGGCAGAACGACAGATTTGTACCTTGTCAGCTCGGGGGGTTTGAACTTGCAACCTTCCGGTTACTAGTCCAACGCTCTAACCACTAGGCTACCCTGCTTGCGGTATGATTTTTGGGAAACAGAGGCAACGTAACTTTAATATCAGCGAGAAATAATAATACCTTTTTCTTTTTTTAAAAGGTTAAATTCCTACACACCTTCATAGAGTTAGTGTTCCCACGGCCAGGTCTCCATGTTACGACGCTCGTTTACAGAAGTCAGACATGACCACCTGTGCTAATTAGCTAACGTGATTTTCCAGTTTTTTTTTTAAATTATATTTTTACAACAAAGAGGTAACTAATGATGATCATGCCCTTTGTGTAAGAGCTGTTTGAAAAGAAATCCTGGAATTTCAGCCTGTTCTGGTCCATATCATGACATCACAATCTGATCGGATTGATTCTGACCAATGACCAATCATCCTTTATTTGCAGATGTATCCTCCTACTTTGGAGGGGTACGCGGGTAGGCTCTAGAGCAGGACTGACTAAACTGGGGCCTGCTTGTCAAACTTGGCCCACGATAACATTTCGTTTGGCCCGACCAAAGGTTTCAGATTTCTATCAGTTGGGCTCTCAACTTACTGGTTTTTCCCCACCTCATGGCAAAATGAGGGGAATTACATGAAATGTGTTATACAATTGTATAATTGTTCTCTTCAACCCATGGCACAATATGCAGAATTGCAGGAAATGTACTTTTAAAAATGTATTTGTTTCTCTCTACCAAATCGCGCTTCAGCTGCGTTTACCTGGTACAAGGAAGACGGCAAACCGGATGTCATTGTTCGACCGTAACTGCTATGCCACTATGCCGACGATTTTTGTGTCTCTCGTCTAAACGCAGCATTAGGGTCCCCTCTAGGTAATAAGGTAATGATAACGTGTTGTTAGGGCCACTAATTCTATGATTGCTTAAAAAAAAGATATTGCTTCAAGACCATAAAAAGTTATTGTTTACATATTATATTTCTAAATAGACCATATCTATTTACTCCTCCCATTGGTCCACCACTCAGATCATATCTATTTACTCCGCCCATTGGTCCACCACTCAGACCATATCTATTTACTCCGCCCATTGGTCCACCACTCAGACCATATCTATTTACTCCGCCCATTGGTCCACCACTCAGATCATATCTATTTACTCCGCCCATTGGTCCACCACTCAGATCATATCTATTTACTCCTCCCATTGGTCCACCACTCAGACCATATCTATTTACTCCGCCCATTGGTCCACCACTCAGATCATATCTATTTACTCCTCCCATTGGCCCACCACTCAGATCATATCTATTTACTCCGCCCATTGGTCCACCACTCAGATCATATCTATTTACTCCGCCCATTGGTCCACCACTCAGATCATATCTATTTACTCCTCCCATTGGCCCACCACTCAGATCATATCTATTTACTCCGCCCATTGGTCCACCACTCAGATCATATCTATTTACTCCGCCCATTGGTCCACCACTCAGATCATATCTATTTACTCCGCCCATTGGCCCACCACTCAGATCATATCTATTTACTCCGCCCATTGGTCCACCACTCAGATCATATCTATTTACTCCGCCCATTGGTCCACCACTCAGACCATATCTATTTACTCCGCCCATTGGTCCACCACTCAGATCATATCTATTTACTCCGCCCATTGGTCCACCACTCAGACCATATCTATTTACTCCGCCCATTGGTCCACCACTCAGATCATATCTATTTACTCCGCCCATTGGTCCACCACTCAGATCATATCTATTTACTCCGCCCATTGGTCCACCACTCAGACCATATCTATTTACTCCGCCCATTGGTCCACCACTCAGATCATATCTATTTACTCCGCCCATTGGTCCACCACTCAGATCATATCTATTTACTCCGCCCATTGGTCCACCACTCAGACCATATCTATTTACTCCGCCCATTGGTCCACCACTCAGACCATATCTATTTACTCCGCCCATTGGTCCACCACTCAGACCATATCTATTTACTCCGCCCATTGGTCCACCACTCAGACCATATCTATTTACTCCGCCCATTGGTCCACCACTCAGACCATATCTATTTACTCCGCCCATTGGTCCACCACTCAGATCATATCTATTTACTCCGCCCATTGGTCCACCACTCAGACCATATCTATTTACTCCGCCCATTGGTCCACCACTCAGACCATATCTATTTACTCCGCCCATTGGTCCACCACTCAGACCATATCTATTTACTCCGCCCATTGGTCCACCACTCAGACCATATCTATTTACTCCGCCCATTGGCCCACCACTCAGATCATATCTATTTACTCCGCCCATTGGTCCACCACTCAGACCATATCTATTTACTCCGCCCATTGGTCCACCACTCAGACCATATCTATTTACTCCGCCCATTGGTCCACCACTCAGACCATATCTATTTACTCCGCCCATTGGTCCACCACTCAGACCATATCTATTTACTCCGCCCATTGGTCCACCACTCAGATCATATCTATTTACTCCGCCCATTGGTCCACCACTCAGACCATATCTATTTACTCCGCCCATTGGTCCACCACTCAGACCATATCTATTTACTCCGCCCATTGGTCCACCACTCAGACCATATCTATTTACTCCGCCCATTGGTCCACCACTCAGACCATATCTATTTACTCCGCCCATTGGCCCACCACTCAGATCATATCTATTTACTCCGCCCATTGGTCCACCACTCAGACCATATCTATTTACTCCGCCCATTGGTCCACCACTCAGATCATATTTCACCAACCCCAAAGGTTTGAGCACCCCGGCTCTAGTCTAGACGAGCCGGTCCGCCAATCAGGGCTGTGTATGTAAATATATTTACCTTTGTATCACCACACCCAGACTGAGCATTTCAATGGCAAAAAGGAGGTACGGGGAAATAAATCATTTTTTAAAATATGGTGTTATTTTACTGAAATAAACAGTGATTTAGTAATCATACAGTGATGATTTAAATATATATTTTTAAATACTGCATGGGGCTTTAAGTAGCAATGTGACATGATCTCTGGCATTAAATCTGATATGGGTATCTCTATAACATTAGAGAAAGGAATGCATCCTGCCCAATTCAATCCATAAAAGTGGAAATGTACAACAAAGCAGAAGATTTCACAATGATAATCATTCAATAGTAACATTAATACAGGAAAATACAGTAGTTTGATCTGAAAATAGATTGAGTTTATGTAACATGTCCTTAGGGGTATCAGGTAGCCTCGCGTTAGAGAGACAGGCCTGGAACCAACATGTCGCTGGTCTCAATTAGGTCCACTATTGCTCTAAAATGATTAACACAGCGGTTCACACAAAGGTTCATTTGGGAGAAATGTAAATAGAGCACTAATTTCACCTTTACAAAAATAAAGAAAGGATGTCACCCAGTGTACTCTCTATCGCCCCCTATCTTCGATAAACACAGATATTAAAACTGCCTACTAAAATTGTCATCCCGTCACAAGACTTACGTATCCAAATTGGTCCACAAGGACCGAAGCGGGTTTATAAAAAAAAATATATATATATATATATATATATATATATATATATATATATATATATATATATATTTATCCTCGGATTAGATCCGTCGACTATTCCATATCTTCGATGCTTCATCAGAATCAACAGGTCCTTGGGCTGTATCATCTCTCCATACAGAAAAAGCTTTTACTCAACTAGAATGGCTAGATCTCTGGTCGGTCTTGAAAAATGGCTCTAATTTAATTAATATGCCAATCCCCTCAGCCATAGTTATAACAGGCAATATCTGCTCTGTTCAGAATCACTAGAAGAAGCAGACTAGGCGATCAATTTCTCCTTTGTTATTTTATTATCCATGGGAACCCCCTGGCCCAGGCCATTCATTAATCAAATAAAATAACACCAATACGCAGACGATATTGTACTATATCTAGACAATGTATCTCTATTGCTCCCAAATGCATTGAAGATCATAGATAAAAATTCAGTTTAATCTCAAATTACAAAAAATGCATCGAAACCAAATAAGCCCTACTGCCTCTCAAGATCCCGATGGAGGACTCCATCTCTACTTACAGTTATAGATCTGTCACTCTCACTGAAAGCAAGTCTAGGAAGCCGGTAGATCTGTTCTATGTGCCCTATTTCTATGCTTCCCGTTCTTAAGTTTCGTACACCAGCTTCAAAACAGACGAAAAAAATACAATATTTTTGTTTATGGAAAATATATTTCACAGCGGTTTAGACGGACCATGATCCTCTACACTATACTGGCTGGTTTTGTCACAAACTGAAATTAGGTTTACCGTTAGAATTTTACCAACCAGGAAATGGCGAAGTTCATTTCTTCTTCAAATGTTTTTAGTGGCAACCCACAGGTACAATGTGTGAACTAATGAATATAAAATATAGGAACAGAATATGAATTTAAATATTGGTACCTGTAACCCCCCCACCACCACACACAAAGTTGCTGGTTCAAATCCCTGGCTGGTTCGAAGTCTGACTGGGAAACGCAATGGCTAAGGTGTTGCGTTGACAGTCTCTGGACCTGATTTGAAGTACCCGTCAGGGCCGCGGTCTCCCAAGTTTGCTGCAGTACTCTGTCTCTGTTTGATTCTAGTTGCATAGAACTTAATGCCCGACCAGTTTCTGCTTTTGAGCGCCACAGGTTCTGACTGGAGGCATTTGAGGCAGTCCCTCTTTCCAGGAACTTGGCCACTCTTTATGAACGGCATCATGCGTTTCTCTACTGCTGCTACCTCATCAACGATCCACTTTAATCTCACAATGTTGCTTTGGGTTGGCTGGGCGCCGGCTCAGCTGGGAAACAGGCCGGATGGGCGCCTGTGCGACGGGTTTGCTGGGCGCCGGCTCAGCTGGGAGACAGGCCGGATGGGCGCCTGTGCGACGGGCCGGCTGGGCGCCTGTGCGACGGGCCGGCTGGGCGCCTGTTGAGAAAAGGTTGCTTAAAAGATTGCAAAAATGGCAGCAACGAATTAAAAATAATACCACGATTTTCATATTTCACTTTTTGGCTCAACAGGAGTTGACAATGTTGCAGCTGAAACAACCAGAGAAAGACAGAGAGAAAAAAATGAATAGGCTAAATAAACATGACCATTTCCAGGCAAATTTCCTTTATAAAAAAAAATTGAATATTATTAGGGATGTCTGGCAAACCATCCACTTGGAGAGCTAGCCTGACCTACAAGGTGTATAAACCATCCACTTGGAGAGCTAGCCTGACCTACAAGGTGTAACAAACCATCCACTTGGAGAGCTAGCCTGACCTACAAGGTGTGACATTTGACTTACATTTATTTTGGGGTTCACTGAGAGTGGACAGTGCTCCAGCCAAAACAACCTCATTCCACTTGAAACTTTTGAATTTGCCAGCAGACTCCGCGACTTTGTGTCGTCCTGACGTCAGTGCACAGGATTCCACAGCGCTGCCAATGTTCATTAAGTTGTATCCCATTTGAACAGCCAGGGTCGGACGGTCGTACGTTTTGTTCTCCTCGTTGTAGCCAGCAACAGCTCTCACTGCCGTGATGACGTGAGGTAAATTACTAGGTATGACCAAGTCCTCAAAGCACATCAGAGGTGTACACGTCCTGGCCGTGATGAGGAGTCTTGCCACCTCTCTCATTCTTCGTTGAATGTATCGGTTTCTTCTGTCATCTGGCTGTAGTTGGTTGTACAGATCCTCTCCCATGAGGAGGATACATTTGTCATTTCTAACCACAAATGAAACTCGGTCGGAGTTCATACCACAAACTATCTTCCAAAGACCTGTGCTGACGTAGTCGGGTTGAGGACGCATCTTAAACGCCATCGCTGACTGAATCCTCATCTTTGGTCCAGGTTTTGGTTTTTCAGCTTTGGGGTTCAGAGGGCAGTATCTGACATGCTTCCGTAGTGACTTTCGAATGTACAGACCTTGACAGTGCAAGCAGTGGGTGTAACATCGAGTGGATCCTGCCACTTTGGGACGGGAACAGGAGGCCATCTCTCCACTCCCACGTCTTGCTACGGCAACATCATGCACCCTCTGACATATCCTCTTAGCTGGATTATGAGCCCCAGAGTCTGTTCGGATGTTCATGTCTTTGTTGCCGTCTGAAGGGCTGATCTCAGTCCCCGGGTTGTTTTCATCACATAAGTTGGACAAATCAGATGGTTCATTCACCACACCACTAGAATGGCATGTTCTCTTCGCTGGTTTACGTGCCTCAGAGTCTTCTTTAGTGCAGGAGCTACTGTCTGAAGAGTTGCTGTCTGTTACGGAGATGTTTTCCTCACTCCAGGTAGAGAAACTAGATGCTTCATTTGATTCCACGTTACTAGAATCCTAAGAGGGGAACAAAAAGGAAAGATTAATGTAATATGAAAACTCTCGGACAGCAGAGATCCCGTTTTGGAACGTAGATATGTTTGTAGAGTTATCATATTAAACATTGTACAGTGCATTCGGAAAGTATTCAGACACCTTGACTTTTCTCCCATTTTTTTTTACATTACAGCCTTATTTTAAAATTGGCAAAATATTTTTCACCCTCAATCTACACACAATACCCCATAATGACATCACAATACCCCATAATGACATCACAATACCCCATAATGACATCACAATACCCCATAATGACAAAGCAAAAACAGGTTTAGACATTTTTGCAGATGTATATTTACATAAGTATTCAGACCCTTTGCTATGAGACTCGAAATTGTCAGCGCAAAAACCAAGCCATGAGGTGGAAGGAATTGTCCGTAGAGCTCAGAGACAGGATTGTGTCGAGGCAGAGATCTGGGGAAGGGTACCAAAACATTTCTGCAGTATTGAAGGTCCCCAAAAACACAGTGGCCTCCATCATCCTTAAATGGAAGAAGTTTGGAACCACCAAGACTCTTCCTAGAGCTGGCCGCCCGACTGAGCAATCAGGGGACAAAGGCCTTGGTCAGGGAGGTGACCAACAACCCGTCACTCTGACAGAGCTCTAGAGGTCCTCTGTGGAGATGGGAGAACATTCCAGAAGGACAATCATCTCTGCAGCACTACACCAATCAGGCCTTTATGGCAGAGTGGCCAGACGGATGCCACTCCTCAGTAAAAAGGAGTGCCACTTGGAGTTTGCCAAAAGGCACCTAGACTCTCAGACCATGAGAAACAATATTTTCTGGTCTGATGAAACCAAGATTGAACTCTTTGGCCTGAATGCCAAGCGTCACATCTGGAGGAAACCTGGCACCATCCATACAGTGAAGCAAGGTGGTGGCAGCATCACATCTGGAGGAAACCTGGCACCATCCCTACAGTGAAGCATGGCGGTGGCAGGGACTAGTCAAGATTGAAGGAAACATTAACGGAGCAAAGTAGAGAGATTTTTTTATTTTTTATTTTACCTTTATTTAACCAGGCAAGTCAGTTAAGAACAAATTCTTATTTTCAATGACGGCCTGGGAACAGTGGGTTAACTGCCTGTTCAGGGGCAGAACGACAGATTTGTACCTTGTCAGCTCGGGGGTTTGAACTCGCAACCTTCCGGTTACTAGTCCAACGCTCTAACCACTAGGCTACCCTGCCGCCCCAGATCCTTGATGAAAACTTGGTCCAGATCACTCAGGACCTCAGACTGGGACGAAGGTTCACCTTCCAACAGACAACAACGCCGGAGTGGCTTCTGGACAAGTCTCTGAATGTCCTTGAGTGACCCAGCCAGAGCCCAGACTTGGAACATCTCGGGAGAGACCTGAAAATAGCTGTACAGCGACGCTCCCCATCCAACCTGACAGAGCTTGAGAGGATCTGCAGAGAAGAATGGGAGAAACTCCTCAAATACAGGTGTGCCAAGCTTGTAGTGTCATACCCAAGAAGACTTGAGGTTGTAAATGCTGCCAAAGGTGCTTCAACAAAGTACTGCGTAAAAGGTCTGAATACTTGTGTATATGTGATTGCGCAAATTTATAAAAACTTGTTTTTGCTTTGTCATTATGGGGTATTGTGTGTAGATTGATGAGGGGGAAAAAAACTATTTAATCCATTTTAGAATAAGGCTGTAACGTAACAAAATGTGGAAAATGTGGTCTGAATACTTTACCAATAAGTAAGTGGACAATTCCATGGGAAAGAGACTCAGATTTTTCACATTAAAATGTACACTACATGACCAGAAGTTATGTGGACACCTGCTCGTCAAACATCTCATTCCAAAATCATGGAGTTGGTCCCCCCCTTTCTGCTATAACTGCTATAACAGCCTCCACTCTTCTGGGAAGGCTTTCCACTAGATGTGGACACCTGCCAGAGGCAGTTTGGAACTCTGTAGTGAGTGTTGCAACCGAGGACAGACGATTCTTAAGCTCTACGTGCTTCAGCACTCGGCGGTCCTGCTCTGTGAGCTTGTGTGGCCTACCACTTTGTGGCTCAGCCGTTGTTACTCCTTGACGTTTCCACTTCACAATAACCGCACTTGCAGTTGACCGGGGGCAGATCTAGCAGGGCAAAAATTTGACAAACCGACTTGTTGGAAATGTGGCATCCTATGACGGTGCCACGTTGAAAGTCACTAAGCTCTTCCGTAAGGCCATTCCACAGGCCAATGTTTTTCAATGGAGATGACATGGCGGTGTGCTCAATTTTACACACCTGTCAGCAACGGGTGTAGCCGAAATAGCCCGAAGCCACTAATTTAAAGGGGTGTCCACATACTTTTGTATATATAGTGAATGTCAAACAAAAAACCAATGATTGCAAGGTGAAACAAACCGTACAACGACTGTATGCACACGGACAACTTTGAACAATTTCCACAGAATATTTTACAAAAACACATGTACTGGAAGCCCAGTGCAGATAGAAAGTCTGGTAACAGAATGACGGTTGGTGCCGTTGGTGCCCGTCATTCTGTTACCAGAATTCGCATCTACAAAAAGTCGTCCTTGTGCATAGAGTTGTATGGTTTGTTTCACTTTGCAATCGTTCATTTTTTTTGTTTTGACATACATTTCATTAATTTGTCCAACTTGACAGGATTTAGAAGTCTGTTTTGGGTTCACCCAAGGAGTACTATAGACACACATCATTCTATTTACTTTGTCAATTTTCTGTGAGTGTGAGATATTACGGTTGTGATTTTGCTTGCAAATGTAATGTCCATAATGCTGGAATTGTCCATATACTTTATATTTTAAATGTATATATTCATGTTCATATTATTTTTTTTTAGTATTCATTTTCTGTAAAGAAATTGCTTTCAGAATCTCATGTAATCATTTGGCTGTTTTCGCTACAATTAAATGCTGCCTTTTTGTGCTGTTCTACATGTATACTAATACATTAAATTAAATATAATCTTACTTGTTCTGAAGAAGTGCTGGGACTCTGATGAACTTTACCGTTTTCACTCTGAGCTGCAGAACAGTCTGGATTTACTGCAGAGAGGAGCTGAGAGTCACTGGTTGTTTCTGATACTCTGCTGTCAGATTCCAGCTGCTGTTCCTCCTGATTCGTCCAGAGTTCCTCTTGTTTTGTGGGCTCTGGGTCCTCCAGACCCAGCCTGGGACTTCTCTCCTGCTGCTCTGGGGGAACCTCCTCTTTAGAGACAGGGAGAGAGGGCTGCTGGGAGTCTGGAGAGAAGGGAGGGGGAATGGGTCTCTCCATCCCATCAACACATTGTTCTATGTGTTCTACCTGGGCTTCAGAGAGGAGCTGAGAGTCCCTGGTTGGTTCTGATATGCTGTAATCCTCTTCATCAGGTTCTGTTTTGATCTGTTCAGTTGTGTTGGTGGGTAGAGAGTCCCTCGCTCTATTCTCCAAGGTTTGGTCAAGATGTGAGGGCAGAGGTGGGTCCTGTTCATAGTCACTTTTCACACAGGCAGGGATTAAGACGTCTTTGGTATCAGGTTCCAGCCCTTGAGGCTGGTCCTCCTCTTGACTGGTCCTGAGTTCCTCCTGTTCCTCTTTAATCTGTGTGGGCTCTGGGTCCTCCTGCCACTGACGGGGGCTACTCTCCTGCTCACAGTGCTGCTGTTCAGGAGGAACCTCCTCTTCAGAGGCAGGAAGAGAGAGCTGCTGGGAGTCTGGAGGGAAGAAAAGGAAAACAAATCAAATCAGAGTTTATTCACGTACTGCAGGATGCAGCAGGATGCAGCAGGTGTAAACAGTGATTGCAAGCTCTTCCTTAACAATGCAGTTCAGAGGCGGCTGGTGGGAGGTGCTATAGGAGGAATCAATAGAACTGAGTCCAACGTGTGGTTTCCATATGATTAATACTGTTCCATTTATTCCATTCCAGCCATTACAATGAGCCCATCCTCCTAAAACTCCTCCCACCAGCCTCCTCTGATACAGTTATATACTGGTCATATAAGGTAATACACGAGAAAAAAAATGGGGGTGATAGGTTGAAGATACTGTATCCCTGGAAAAGGGATGTTTAAGGTTTCTATCACCCCGCTGAGGCTGGTGTGCACACGCGCACACACACGATGCTTCTTGTTCCCTCTGGCTAGTGATCTGTGTGATCTTCAGACCTGGGTTCAAATACTATTTGAAATCATTTCATACGGAGTTAAACAGATAAGACTGAGTGGACCGTTAGTACAGATCCCAAACTCACTGTGTCGGCTAGAGTAGAGATACTGTCATGTCAATAAAAGGGTTTTAAAAATGTTTACAATCCTATCGACTCAAAGCAGGGTTGACTCACATTTAACCCTAACCATTCCAATGTATTTAATAGAATTAAAAAACACACAAATAAAAAAAACAATATTTATGGAAGTGGTGATTTTGTTATGTTACTACTGTTTGGGTCCCCCGGGTGTGGAGACAGACGGGTTAATATACTGCAGTCTAACTGTGTGTGTGAATGACTAAATGAGTATAATTATTTGATGAATAATTTTGTTTCCCACAGTAGCTATTATTACAAACCTGCTCGATGTAACTTGATTTCCGGGTGGAAAACCAAATCCAACAGCCGCTGTAGACGTTTGTTCTCCTCCTTCGAACGGGAGATTTCAACCTGGTACTCGACAATCTTTTTTTCAAAGACAGCCGATATCTCCACAGCGGCCGCTGTTAACCGCTGAGTAAGAAACGTATTCAACTCCATCTGTAATTTGGGAATTTTACGGTCTATAGAGCCACATGTCAACGAGGAAAATAAACCAACGCTCGAGCTATTCACTTCCTGCTTTAATTCTTCTTCTTTTGGATTTGGTTGTCGGATTGCATCCAACTTTAAGGTGCATACACCGCCACCTACTGTAGGGAAGAGAGTGGTGTGAGGCCATTCACGGTCCACCTACATTACATTTGATGCAATAATACAATATTGGGGAAAATGGAAATTGCCACCCATTCCACTATTGAACCCTATCTAGTCCAACTCTAGACCAGTGGGTTGAGAAGACAAAACCCTACCACTCCCCCTGCAGCTGTTCTGCAGTAAATCCTCCCAATCCCAAGTACTTCTCTACCGCTGCCACCACAACCTCTATTTTCTGTGACTTTCAATTCATTTCTGCAGTACAATTGACAACCACGGCTATAAATGATAAAAAGCCCACCTTGCTGAAGCAAATATTCTTCCCATCACAGTCTCTTGATCTCTCACAGGAATCCTCTCAGCATCCCTCACCCTGTACCCATGTTCCTCAACCACTCTCTTCCCTGCTTCAGCATACCACACTTCCTGTACTACTGTAACCCTGGCAACCTCAATCTGCCTTTCTCTCACCGGACACCTCCCATCTCCAGCCCCATGATCACCCCCACAACTTTTCACATCATACAGGTTTCTCAGATGAAATAGCCTAATCTAAACAGAGCTCAATCAAATACAACATGCACTGTCATGTTAAGAAACAACATATTCCATCCTTTCAACAGCGCCATGCTCCAGAGAGAGAAACCCATCACAATCCTTATCCCTTATCTCGTAATCCAGAGCGCCCTCGCCCTCTGGGTGGAGGAAACCCAATAAATCATCATGAGTCCACTCCAAGTTACCATCACCAATTCAACAGTCCCCAACCTCTCATCCCACCCAATTTGAAACCACTTATGGATCAACCAAAAAGCAAGGATCCATTCTCTTCACAAATGTCACTCCCACTGGGCCAAAATCATCCTTGGGACGCTGGGACGAACTCGGCGATCCTCACCGCAGCTACTTCACCCTGACACTCTCACTCTAAACTAATTCTGGAGCTCTTATTCCCCGTTTTTGTGCTTTTTATTCTTCTATGGTGTTTTGTAACCTAACTTCAATGTTGCATGTTGTAGAACGCTAGCTACCTGCAGTAACCCATCAACCTCTTATGGACGATCCACGGAGGATAACAAATACTGGGGGGGTGAAATTTGAACGAATTTGTCACGTCGTATGAAAGAAAGGTTTTGAAGTTGGAGGCATATTTACTTCCAGTAGGTGGTGGTAGTGCATCCTTTAAATTGTGTAACAAATGCCTTAAAACAAAATAGAAGAAGAAGAAGCAGAACGTGAACGGCTAGTGCTTTGGTTTGTTTACGTCGTGAATATAAAATGTCACAATTACAGTTCTTGAATGTGTTTATTACCGAACGATTAACAGCGGTAGCTATGGAGATATCCGTTGTACTTGAACAAAATATAGGCGAGTACCTGGAAGAAATCTCCCGTTCAAACGAGGAGAACAAACGTCTACAGAGCCTGTTGGATTTGGTTTTCAACTCCGAAATCAAGTTACACCGCGAAGGTTTGCAATTAAATAATGACAACTCAAAATGCACGAATCATATAGTTACTGTGAGCAACACTTATTGATCAAATAATTATACAAATGTAATCATTATTGGTTTTCTTTTCCCTCCCGCTAGACTCCCAGCAGCTCTCTCTTCCTGTCTCTGAAGAGGAGGTTCCACATGAGCAGCAGCACTGTGAGCAGGAGAGGAGCCCCAGTCAGGGGCAGGAGGACCCAGAGCCCACACAGATTAAAGAGGAACAGGAGGAACTCAGGACCAGTCAAGAGGAGGACCAGCCTCAAGGGCTGGAACCTGATACCAAAGACGTCTTGATCCCTGCCTGTATGAAAAGTGACTATAAACAGGACCCACCTCTGCCCTCACATCTTGACCAAACCTTGGAGAACAGAGCGAGGGACTCTCTACCCACCAACACAACTGAACAGAACAAAACAGAACCTGATGGAGAGGATTACAGCATATCAGAACCAACCAGGGACTATCAGCTCCTCTCTGAAGCCCAGGCAGAAAACATAGACGAACGTGTTGATGGGATGGAGAGACCCATTCCCCCTCCCTTGTCTCCAGACTCCCAGCAGCCCTCTCTCCCTGTCTCTAAAGAGGAGGTTCCACCAGAGCAGCAGGAGAGAAGTCCCAGGCTGGGTCTGGAGGAACCAGAGCCCACAAAACAAGAGGAACTCTGGATGAATAAGGAGGAACAGCAGCTGGAATCTGACAGCAGAGTATCAGAACCAACCAGTGACTCTCAGCTCCTCTCTGCAGTAAATCCAGACTGTTCTGCAGCTCAGAGTGAAAACAGAGTATCAGAACCAACCAGTGACTCTCAGCTCCTCTCTGCAGTAAATCCAGACTGTTCTGCAGCTCAGAGTGAAAACAGAGTATCAGAACCAACCAGTGATTCTCAGCTCCTCTCTGCAGTAAATCCAGACTGTTCTGCAGCTCTGGGTGAAAACAGAGTATGTGTTGATGGGGCAGTGGAGATGCTTATTCTTATTCTCCTCCCTCCAGACTCCCAGCAGCTCTCTCTCCCTGTCTCTGAAGAGGAGGTTCCCCCTGAACAGCAGCACTGTGAGCAAGAGAGGAGCCCCAGTCAGGGGCAGGAGGACCCAGAGCCCACACAGATTAAAGAGGAACAGGAGGAACTCAGGACCAGTCAAGAGGAAGACCAGCCTCAAGGTCTGGAGTCTGAAATCAGAGTATTAGAACCAACCAGCCTCTGCAGAGTTTTAGAACCAACTAGTCTTTGCAAAGAATTAGAATCAACGTCTGTAGCAAATCCAGACTGTTCTGCAGCTAAGAGTGAAAAGATAGAAGAATATGTTGATGGGTTGGAGAGACCCATTCTACCTTCCAACCCTCCAGAACTCCCTGTCTTTGAAGAGGAGGTTCCCCCTGAGCAGCAAGAGAGGAGCCCCAGTCTGCAGCAGGAGGACCCAGAGCCCATAAAGGTTAAAGACAAACGGGAGGAATTCGGGACCAGGCAGGAGGAAGAGCAGCTTTACATTGGGCTATCAGAATCAACAAGCCTTTGTAGAGTATCAGAACCAACCCTCTCTGCAGCAAATCCAGACTGGTCTGAAGCCCAGGTAGGAAACATAGAAGAACGTGTTGATGGGATGGAGAGACCCATTCCCCCTCCCTTCTCTCCAGACTCCCAGCAGCCCTCTCTCCCTGTCTCTAAAGAGGAGGTTCCACCAGAGCAGCAGGAGAGAAGTCCCAGGCTGGGTCTGGAGGAACCAGAGCCCACACAACAAGAGGAACTCTGGATGAATCAGGAGGAACAGCAGCTGGAATCTGACAGCAGAGTATCAGAACCAACCAGTGACGCTCAGCTCCTCTCTGCAGTAAATCCAGACTGTTCTGCAGCTCAGAGTGAAAACAGAGTATCAGAACCAACCAGGGACTCTCAGCTCCTCTCTGCAGTAAATCCAGACTGTTCTGCCGCTCAGAGTCAAAACGGTAAAGTTCATCAGAGTCCCAGCACTTCTTCAGAACAAGTAAGATGATATTTAATTTATTATTAAACATGTTCAATGGCACTCAGCACACATGACAAAGCAGCATTTAATTCCAGAGACTACATGAGATGTTGATAGCAATTTCCTTACAGAAAATGAATACTGAAAAATATAAACATGAATAAATGTAAAGTCATTTAAATATGAAGGATATACATTGTTTAAAATGCTAAACTCTACGAACATTTCTACGTTCCAAAACGGGATCTCTGCTGTCTGAGAGTTTTCATATTACATTCATCTCTCCTTTTTGTTTCCCCTCTTAGGGTTCTAGTAACGTGGAATCAAATGAAGCATCTAGTTTCTCTACCTGGAGTGAGGAAAACATCTCCGTAACAGACAGCAACTCTTCAGACAGTAGCTCCTGCACTAAAGAAGACTCTGAGGCACGTAAACCAGCGAAGAGAACATGCCATTCTAGTGGTGTGTTGAATGAACCATCTGATTTGTCCAACTTATGTGATGAAAACAACCCGGGGACTGAGATCAGCCCTTCAGACGGCAACAAAGACATGAACATCCAAACACACTCTGGGGCTCATAATCCAGCTAAGAGGATATGTCAGAGGGTGCAGAGTGCTTCACCAGAGGTTGTGTGCAGTAGGGTGACTACCCCATCAGCAGCTCCAAGCTCCACACACGTCATACCAACGTCTGTAACCGACAGTAGAAGGTCTAAGAAACAGTGTTGTCGGTACTGTGGAAAGGCTTATGTTAAAATCGCGAGACACCTGCGGATTGTGCATCGGGATGAAGTGGACGAGGCCTTCAGCTTTAGAAAGAAGTCCAGAGAGAGAAAAGTCTTACGTCTTCTGAATAAAAAGGGAGGCGTTGTGCGTAATGCTGCCGTAGCAAGACGTGGGAGTGGAGAGATGGCCTCCTGTTCCCGTCCCAAAGTGCCAGGATCCACTCGATGTTATACCCACTGCTTGCACTGTCAAGGTCTGTACATTCGAAAGTCACTACGGAAGCATGTCAGATACTGCCCTTTGAACCCCAAAGCTGAAGAACCAAAACCTGGACCAAAGATGAGGATTCAGTCAGCGATGGCGTTTAAGATGCGTCCTCAACCCGACTACGTCAGCACAGGTCTTTGGAAGATAGTTTGTGGTATGAACTCCGACCGAGTTTCATTTGTGGTTAGAAATGACAAATGTATCCTCCTCATGGGAGAGGAGCTGTACAACCAACCACAGCCAGATGACAGAAGAAACCGATACATTCAACGAAGAATGAGAGAGGTGGCAAGACTCCTCATCACGGCCAGGACGTGTACACCTCTGATGTGCTTTGAGGACTTGGTCATACCTAGTAATTTACCTCACGTCATCACGGCAGTGAGAGCTGTTGCTGGCTACAACGAGGAGAACAAAACGTACGACCGTCCGACCCTGGCTGTTCAAATGGGATACAACTTAATGAACATTGGCAGCGCTGTGGAATCCTGTGCACTGACGTCAGGACGACACAAAGTCTGCTGGCAAATTCAAAAGTTTCAAGTGGAATGAGGTTGTTTTGGCTGGAGCACTGTCCACTCTCAGTGAATCCCAAAATAAATGTAAGTCGAATGTCACACCTTGTAGGTCAGGCTAGCTCTCCAAGTGGATGGTTTGTTACACCTTGTAGGTCAGGCTAGCTCTCCAAGTGGATGGTTTGTTACACCTTGTAGGTCAGGCTAGCTCTCCAAGTGGATGGTTTGTTACACCTTGTAGGTCAGGCTAGCTCTCCAAGTGGATGGTTTGTTACACCTTGTAGGTCAGGCTAGCTCTCCAAGTGGATGGTTTGTTACACCTTGTAGGTCAGGCTAGCTCTCCAAGTGGATGGTTTGTTACACCTTGTAGGTCAGGCTAGCTCTCCAAGTGGATGGTTTGTTACACCTTGTAGGTCAGGCTAGCTCTCCAAGTGGATGGTTTATACACCTTGTAGGTCAGGCTAGCTCTCCAAGTGGATGGTTTGTTACACCTTGTAGGTCAGGCTAGCTCTCCAAGTGGATGGTTTGTTACACCTTGTAGGTCAGGCTAGCTCTCCAAGTGGATGGTTTGTTACACCTTGTAGGTCAGGCTAGCTCTCCAAGTGGATGGTTTATACACCTTGTAGGTCAGGCTAGCTCTCCAAGTGGATGGTTTGTTACACCTTGTAGGTCAGGCTAGCTCTCCAAGTGGATGGTTTGTCACACCTTGTAGGTCAGGCTAGCTCTCCAAGTGGATGGTTTGTTACACCTTGTAGGTCAGGCTAGCTCTCCAAGTGGATGGTTTGTTACACCTTGTAGGTCAGGCTAGCTCTCCAAGTGGATGGTTTGTTACACCTTGTAGGTCAGGCTAGCTCTCCAAGTGGATGGTTTGTTACACCTTGTAGGTCAGGCTAGCTCTCCAAGTGGATGGTTTGTTACACCTTGTAGGTCAGGCTAGCTCTCCAAGTGGATGGTTTGTCACACCTTGTAGGTCAGGCTAGCTCTCCAAGTGGATGGTTTGTTATACCTTGTAGGTCAGGCTAGCTCTCCAAGTGGATGGTTTGTTACACCTTGTAGGTCAGGCTAGCTCTCCAAGTGGATGGTTTGTTACACCTTGTAGGTCAGGCTAGCTCTCCAAGTGGATGGTTTGTTACACCTTGTAGGTCAGGCTAGCTCTCCAAGTGGATGGTTTGTTACCCCTTGTAGGTCAGGCTAGCTCTCCAAGTGGATGGTTTGTTACACCTTGTAGGTCAGGCTAGCTCTCCAAGTGGATGGTTTGTTACACCTTGTAGGTCAGGCTAGCTCTCCAAGTGGATGGTTTATACACCTTGTAGGTCAGGCTAGCTCTCCAAGTGGATGGTTTGTTACACCTTGTAGGTCAGGCTAGCTCTCCAAGTGGTTGGTTTGTTACACCTTGTAGGTCAGGCTAGCTCTCCAAGTGGATGGTTTGTTACACCTTGTAGGTCAGGCTAGCTCTCCGAGTGGATGGTTTGTTACACCTTGTAGGTCAGGCTAGCTCTCCAAGTGGATGGTTTGTTACACCTTGTAGGTCAGGCTAGCTCTCCAAGTGAATGGTTTATACACCTTGTAGGTCAGGCTAGCTCTCCCAAGTGGATGGTTTGTTACACCTTTAGGTCAGGCTAGCTCTCCAAGTGGATGGTTTGTTACACCTTGTAGGTCAGGCTAGCTCTCCAAGTGGATGGCTTGTTACACCTTGTATGTCAGGCTAGCTCTCCAAGTGGATGGTTTATACAGGTAATTTGCCTGGAAATGGTCATGTTTATTTATGTTCTTTCTGTTATTTTTGCAATCTTTTCTCAACAGGTCCACAGCCGACCCCTGTCACACAGGCGCCTGGCCAGCCGACCCGTTGCACAGGCACCCAGCCGACCCCTGTCACACAGGCGCCTGGCCAGCCGACCTGTTGCACACGCACCCAGCCGACCCCTGTCACACAGGCGCCTGGCCAGCCGAACTGTTGCACACGCACCCAGCCGACCCCTGTCACACAGGCGCCTGGCCAGCCGACCTGTTGCACACGCACCCAGCCGACCCCTGTCACACAGGCGCCTGGCCAGCCGACCTGTTGCACACGCACCCAGCCGACCACTGTAACACAGGCGCCTGGCCAGCCGACCCGTTGCACACGCACCCAGCCGACCCGTCGCACACGCACCCAGCCGACCCGTCGCACAGGCACCCAGCCGACCCGTCGCACAGGCACCCAGCCTACCCGTCGTACACGCACCCAGCCGACCCGTCGCACAGGCACCCAGCCGACCCGTCGCACAGGCACCCAGCCGACCCGTCGCACAGGCACCCAGCCGACCCGTCGCACAGGCACCCAGCCGACCCGTCGCACAGGCACCGAGCCGACCCGTCGCACAGACACCCAGCCGACCCGTCGCACAGGCACCCAGCCGACCCGTCGCACAGGCACCCAGCCGACCCGTCGCACAGGCACCCAGCCGACCCGTCGCACAGGCACCCAGCCGACCCGTCGCACAGGCACCCAGCCGACCCGTCGCACAGGTGCCCAGCCAACCCAAAGCAACACTGTGAGATCAAAGTGGATCGTTGATGAGGTAGCAGCATTAGAGAAACACATGATGCCGTTCATAAAGAGTTGCCAAGTTCCTGAAAAGAAGGACTGCCTCAAATGCCTCCAGTCAGAACCTGTGGCGCTCAAAAGCAGAAACTGGTCGGGCATTAAGTTTTATGTAAATAGAGTCAAACAGAGACAGAGTACTGCAGGGAATTCAGAGGGCAGCACCCCTGACCTGGACTCAAACTCAGGTCCAGAGACTGGCAACCCAACACCTTAGCCAAACAAAATGTTATTGCTCTTTGACTCAATAATTGGTGCATTCTGGGTGTGCTATAAAGTTCAGAAGTTATGGGCAGAGTTAAAAATCTGACTGGCAACCCAACACCTTAGCCAAACAAAATGTTATTGCTCTTTGACTCAATAATTGGTGCATTCTGGGTGTGCTATAAAGTTCAGAAGTTATGGGCAGAGTTAAAAATCTGACTGGCAACCCAACACCTTAGCCAAACAAAATGTTATTGTTCTTTGACTCAATAATTGGTGCGTTCTGGGTGTGCTATAAAGTTCAGAAGTTATGGGCAGAGTTAGAAATCTGACTGGCAACCCAACACCTTAGCCAAACAAAATGTTATTGTTCTTTGACTCAATAATTGGTGCGTTCTGGGTGTGCTATAAAGTTCAGACGTTATGGTCAGAGTTAGAAATCTGTCTGTCAGAGGTTTACAATGTAAGTTTACCTTTGAATCCGTCTATATGCATATTTTAAGACATGGCATGTGGGGGTGCCGTTAGATAACCAATGGGTTGGACAATATTATTTTACTTAAATACTGGAAGTCAAATTATACTCCAACATTAAGAGAATGAAAGAATCAAACATGTTTATTATTTAAAAATATTGAATACGATCTTTCTACAGACAGAAACAACACGACGATTTGAAGTCGTGAGAAAATGGCCCCCTTTTTTAAACTTGTTTTTCAACCCCTGAGAAACAGTTATTGAAGCGTCCCTGGAGCAGTTCAGTGGTTCCGTGCCTTGCTCAAGGGCACAACAGCAGCAGGAGGCGGCGTCTAGGATACACAGAAGCCTACCAGAATTATTCCGTTCAGACTTGGGATTCAAACCTGTGACTTTCCAGTTGCAGGTCTGCCTCTCAGGACATGATCAATTAAATGTTACCTGGCTAAAACCATTTACTACAACTACTTACTACATTACAAACTGTTTTCCTTAGCTCGCTGAATAACCTAGTGTTGGACTACGGTTAGCAAAAATCACAGGTTTTCCAGAAATCCTGGTTGAAATGTTCACAGAATCAGAAGGGAAAACACACTGCTACACACAAAACAAGGGCTTCGTTCAAACATGTACATTCAAGACAGTTTATCAAGACATGATCAGTGTCGTTATTAGAACACACAAATACAGTCTCAGATGTCTCCTAAAACATCTAGTTTATGTATGAAACCACTGTCGTATAATGATCTGTCATGTCTTAACTCTGTTACATTATTAGAGACCGAGTATTCGCACCCCTTGACTTTTTCGTCACTGACCTACACACAATATCTCAGAGTGGAAACAGTTTTTTATTTTACAAATTCGATGACATATTTCTGTATTTCATTTTCAATAAATGTGCTAATATTTCTAAGAACATGTTTCTACTTTGTCATTATGGGGTATTGTGATGTCATTATGGGGTGTTGTGATGTCATTATGGGGTGTTGTGATGTCATTATGGGGTATTGTGATGTCATTATGGGGTATTGTGATGTCATTATGGGGTATTGTATGTAGATGGGGGGGGAAAAATATTGAATCCATTTTTAATTCAGGATGTAACACAACAAAATGTGGAATAAGTCAAGTGATATGAATGCTTTCTGAAGGCTCTGTACACGTAAAGGATGACCCAGAGAGACAGGAGTTAACATGTTTAGTGGTGGAGGATACAGGTCTTGACTTTGACCAAAATGAAGGAACCCTTTACAGAACACTTGATACAGGTCTTGACTTTGACCAAAATGAAGGAACCCTTTACAGAACACTTGATACAGGTCTTGACTTTGACCAAAATGAAGGAACCCTTTACAGAACACTTGATACAGGTCTTGACTTTGACCAAATGAAGGAACCCTTTACAGAACACTTGATACAGGTCTTGACTTTAACCAAATGAATGAACCCTTTACAGAACACTTGATACAGGTCTTGACTTTAACCAAATGAATGAACCCTTTACAGAACACTTGATACAGGTCTTGACTTTAACCAAATGAATGAACCCTTTACAGAACACTTGATACAGGTCTTGACTTTAACCAAATGAATGAACCCTTTACAGAACACTTGATACAGGTCTTGACTTTAACCAAATGAATGAACCCTTTACAGAACACTTGATACAGGTCTTGACTTTGACCAAATGAATGAACCCTTTACAGAACACTTGATACAGGTCTTGACTTTGACCAAAATGAATGAACCCTTTACAGAACACTTTCGACGACTTGATCACAGCTTTTACACACGCTGATGTAGTCTGTTTTGCCTGCTGGGAGAGGGAAGTCCTCCTGACTGAGGAGAGACGAACAGAGGTTGTTGGGGCTGCCAGGGGTACAGAGTGGGTCGATGTAAGACAACTCCCTCTCTCTATCCTTCCTCCTCTCCGACTCCATGTCTATCTGGAGCTCAAGCTGCTTCCTAGGTCCCCCCGTCCCCATCTTGATCGACGGACGCCTGCTCCGGCTCTGAGACCGCCAGTAGCTATTGCTGTCGTAGGACGGGAGTCCCTCCTTTTTTAGGCGAAAACTCTTCTCTTTCTCCACAAGCGTTAGGCCCTGGTCCTCGCCCTCCTCTGTGTCCCCCCTCTTCTCTCCTGGACCCTCGGCCCTCAAGCCTGGTGTAGATCGCGTGCTGTGTTGGTGGGTCATATTCTTCAGTTTCTTCTGACTCGTCAGCTGCTGCTGCACTTTGCTCTGCTGCCTGTGGGTGGCGCTGTGGCTGTAGTATACAGACCTGGGCACCGGCCTGGCCTTGAACGCCTTCCTCTCCTCTTTGGCCACCAGGTTCCCCAGTTCCACTTCAATCCTCTGCTCCCTCTTCCTCCTCTCTCTCTCCAGGAAGCTGAACGGTCTCTGGGGTGAGCAGGAGGAGGCCCGCTGGTTGCCACCGCTGACCGTGACACACCGATAATTACCGAAGTTAACTCTGTGGTTACCGGGATGGTAACCGAGGCGTCGGCTGATGACGTCGTAGAGCGGCAGGCGAGTGTGGGCGGGCGCCGGCGAGGCCCGGAACTTCATGCCACACTCCCTCAGCTCGTCCAGCTCCCGGCGCAGCAGCAAGTTCTCCAGCTCCACCTCCGAACGCGTCCTGACCTTAATGACAATAATGCATCAATATTACATTAGTTTTATATAGTACTTTTAGCCCAAACACCCAGAGGGACATTTGCTCAGCACGTCTGGCATACATATACTGTATTTATGACAGGTAGAACATTCCCTATGGAATGCTGTGTTACATTATTCATTCAAGACTCTTTAGAGAACAATACAACTAAACAAACACCTCCTCACCTTCCTCCTCTTCTTCTCCTCCTCCCTCATCATCATCCTGAACGGCTCGGGGACAGTCACAGTCCCCCTGGAGTTATCAGGACCTCCATCCCCCCTATAGCTCTCGCCTCTGGTTCTCCTCCCTGTCTTGCTCAGGTTTCCTCCCTGGTTTCTGCCCTGGCTCTTGGGGAAGCAGCCTCTCAGCTGGAGCTGGATCTGGAGCTGGCTCCTAGATGATGGCTGCTTACGGGCGGTGGTGGTGGTCACACTCTCTGGACAGCAGGACTGACTGTCCCTGTGTAAAAGAAAGCTTGAATTGCAACGTATATCTTCTAGGGAATGCTTTCAGGCCTTTGGCTCCAAGCACCCTTTCACGTATTTACGCAAGAGGATAAGAGTTGAGCACATTGATTACATTTTTTTTTTTTTAAATTCATACAGTTAAGAACAATGTAAAGTAGAAAACCCCAGAGGAAGTCACATTCTCTCTCTTTACCTGAGACTGTTCCTGAGGGGTTTGTCCTTCCTTCTCCAGGCCCTGGGGCTATGGCTGTCCTCTACAATCAGAAAGAGACAAAATAGTGAACTATTAAAAATGTGACCTTGACGGATGGATTGAGTGGTTTTGTGTTGACTTACAGTGCCTTCAGAAAGTATTCACACCCCTTGACTTTTTCCACATTTTGTTGTGTAACAGCCTGAATTTAAAATGGATAAAGTTCAGCTTTTTGTGTCACTGGCCTACACACAATACCCCATAATGTCAAAGTGGAAATGTATTTTTTTCCTTCACATTTTTGACTAATTCAGTTAAAAATGAAAAGCAGAAATGTCTTGAGTCAATAAGTATTCAACCCCTTTGTTACGGCATGCCTAAATAAGTTCAGGAGTGCTTAACACGTCACATACGTTCATGTGTCCTTCCTAACTCAGTTGCCGGAGAGGATGGAAACCTCTCAGGGATTTCACCATGAGGTCAATGGAGACTTTAAAACAGGAGAAAACTGAGGATGGATCAACAACATTGTAGTTACTCCACACTACTAACCTAATAGACAGAGTGAAAAGAAGGAAGCCTGAATAGAATACAAATATTCCAACACATGGATCCTGTTTGCAACAAGTATTATGTTTGGGGCAAATGCAACACATATATTTTTGCTCCATATTTTCAAGCCTAGTGGCAGCTGCATCATGTTGTGGGTATACTTGTAATCATTAAGGATTGGACGTTTTTCAGGATAAAAAAATAAACTAAATAAGCACAGGAAGATAAGCGCAGGAAAATCCTAGTGGAAAACCTGGTTCAGTCTGCTTTCCAACAGACACTGGGGAGATTAATTCACCTTTCAGCAGGACAATAACCGAAAACACTACGCCATATTTACACTGGAGTTGCTTACCAAGAAGACATTATACAATCCAGGTGTGCAAAGCTCTTAGAGACTTACCCAGAAAGACTCACAGGTGTGACCGCTGGCAAAGGGGATTCCGACATGTATTGACTCAGGGGTGTCAATACTTTTGTAAATGAGACACTGTATTTCTGTATTTAATTTCCAATAAATGTATTTCTCTTTTAAAGAAAAACATGTTTTCACTTTGTCATTATGGGGTATTGTGTGTAGATGGGTGAAGAAAAACATGTATTGAATAAATTATGAATTCAGGCTGTAACACAGCAAAACATGGAATGAGTCAAGGGATCTGAATGCTTTCTGAAGGCACTGTTTATACACAGACTGTCACACCCTGACCATAGTTTGCTTTGTATGTTTCTATGTTTTGGTTGGTCAGGGTGTGATCTGAGTGGGCATTCTATGTTACATGTCTAGTTTGTCTAGTTCTATGTTCGGCCTGATATGGTTCTCAATCAGAGGCAGGTGTTAGTCATTGTCTCTAATTGGGAACCATATTTAGGTAGCCTGTTTGGTGTTGGGTTTTGTTTTGAGACTTACTGTATTTCCATTTAGAACTTTTTGCTGAATTATTTACAAAAATATTGACAACTGTAGGAGAAGATTAGCATATTGTATTATAACAGGTGGCCTATTCATGACATGCTGTTTCTGGCTCTTTTCCCCCACTGACCTTCTCTCTCTTCCAGCAGCAGTTCATAATGGTTATCCTCCTCTTCTCCGTCTCCACCAACACCGTCTCCTGATTGGTCAGACACGTCGCCGGACGTCTCCTCGTGGAAGTTCAGCTCCTCGTCTGAAAGGATTCTCTGCAGTCGCCTCACTGGCATAGAGCCAGAGCTCTGGCTTTCCCACGTGACACTGAGAGACAGGAGAGATTGAGCTTCATTTAAGATGAGCTTTCATTGTTGCTACCGTAAAAAAAAGTCTTAAGCGCATCTCGGTTAAAGCTCCCCTTAGGATGTGAAACGCTAAAATACCTTCTTCTAAAGCACAACAAAACAAACATGGATGTTTTTGTTCCCCCAAATAATACACTGGACAAAAATATAAATGCAACATGAAACCATTTCAAAGATTTTACTGAGTTACAGTTCATATAAGGAAATCAGTCAAGTGAAATAAATTAATTAGGCGCTAATCTATGGATTTCACATGACTGGGCAGGGGCGCAGCCATGGGTGGGCCTGGGGGGGCATAGGCCCACCCACTTGAGAGCCAGACCCAGCCAATCAGAATTTGTTTTTCCTTGCAAAAGGGCTTTATTCCAGACAGACGTACTCCTCAGTTTCATCCACTGTCCGGGTGGCTGGTCTCAGATGAATAAGCCAGATGTAGAGGTCCTGGGCTGGCATGGTTAAACGTGGTCTGCGGTTGTGAGGCTGGTTGGACGTACTTCTAAATTAAATTCTCTGGCAACAGCTCTGGTGGACATTCCTGCAGTCAGCACGCCAATTGCACGCTCCCTCAACACTTGAGACATCTGTGGCATTGTGTTGCACATTTTAGAGTGGCCTTTTAGTGTCCCCTGCAACTGTGTAATGATCGTGCTGTTTAATCATTTTCTTGATATGCCACACCTGTCAGGATTACCTTGGCAAAGGAGAAAGGCTCACTAACAGGGATGTATACAAATATGTGCACAACATTTGAGAGAAATACGCTTATTGTGAATATAGAACATTTCTGGGATTTTTTTTATTTCAGCTCATGAAACATGGAATCAACACTTTACATGATGGATTTATATTTTGGTTCAGTATAATAAACACTTCATTTTTCCCCGCCTTGTAAAAAGGCAGCACAAGGTTACATAGCCTACAACCACTTAACTAAAAACGAAGTTCCCTTTCAAAAGGTACAGTAATAAAAGCTATGATATCAGACCTGGGTTGGAGATCCTGTATGTCTCTGCCCTCTCTCTCCAAACACTTGTCCTCCTCATACTCCTCCTCATCGTCCTTCTTGTTGACCTTTGACCTTTTACAGATATACATCTTCTCCAGCTCAGCCATGTTCCTCAGGTGGGTTCTCTGCAGCTGCTCCAGCCTCTGGTAGTAGTCCTGGTGTGGGAAGAGGAACGCCCACATTTAGGACTGGGATTCAATCCGACCGCCCGGCTATGATCCTTTTAAAGACAATGCTCCCAAGGCCCGAGGAGACCACATTCATGATAAACGCGGCATTTGTTGGCTCAATCTGAAATGACCTTATATGTCAAGCGCGCACTGATTGGATAGAATCCTAACCTTTGATTCAGGCCATCTTGTGACCCTTTTCACACTACCAAACCAAACCAAGCCAAACCAAAGCAAGCCAAACCAAGACAAACCAAAGCAAACCAAAGCAAACCAAAGCAAACCAAACCAAACCAAGCCAAACCAAACCAAACCAAACCAAACCAAACCAAGCCAAGACAAACCAAAGCAAGCCAAACCAAACCAAGCCAAACCAAACCAAACCAAGCCAAACCAAACCAAACCAAACCAAGCCAAACCAAACCAAGCCAAACCAAACCAAGCCAAACCAAACCAAACCAAACCAAACCAAGCCAAACCAAACCAAACCAAAGCAAACCAAACCAAACCAAACCAAGCCAAACCAAACCAAACCAAGCCAAACCAAACCAAACCAAGCCAAACCAAACCAAACCAAGCCAAACCAAACCAAACCAAACCAAACCAAACCAAGCCAAACCAAACCAAGCCAAACCAAGCCAAACCAAACCAAGCCAAACCAAGCCAAACCAAACCAAGCCAAACCAAGCCAAACCAAACCAAGCCAAACCAAACCAAGCCAAACCAAACCAAACCAAACCAAACCAAACCAAGCCAAACCAAGCCAAACCAAACCAAGCCAAACCAAACCAAACCAAACCAAGCCAAACCAAACCAAACCAAACCAAGCCAAACCAAACCAAACCAAGCCAAACCAAACCAAACCAAGCCAAACCAAACCAAGCCAAACCAAACCAAGCCAAACCAAACCAAACCAAGCCAAACCAAACCAAACCAAACCAAACCAAGCCAAACCAAACCAAGCCAAACCAAACCAAGCCAAGCCAAACCAAACCAAACCAAACCAAACCAAGCCAAACCAAACCAAGCCAAACCAAACCAAGCCAAGCCAAACCAAACCAAGCCAAGCCAAACCAAACCAAGCCAAACCAAACCAAGCCAAGCCAAACCAAACCAAGCCAAAGCAAACCAAACCAAACCAAACCAAGCCAAACCAAGCCAAACCAAACCAAGCCAAGCCAAACCAAACCAAACCAAACCAAACCAAACCAAGCCAAACCAAACCAAGCCAAGCCAAACCAAACCAAACCAAACCAAGCCAAACCAAACCAAACCAAGCCAAGCCAAACCAAACCAAACCAAACCAAGTCAAACCAAACCAAGCCAAGCCATAGTAGCTGGAAAAGATCAGATTAAGGTAAAAATTGCCAAGCCATTAGATTAAAGTTTGGGTTGACATGATAGCGTGAAACCAGGCACTACTGTCCCATAGCAGCAATTTAGATTTCAACATCCGTTGTTAATGAAACAACAGGCAAAGCCTACACATATACAGAGGAACAGTAGAAACAGTAAAGGAATGGTCATGAATTTACAGTAAAAAGGGCCCAGGTGCAAAGAGCACGGAGCAGTATCTATTCTAGGCTACCTGGTTGGAGAAGTAGACGCGTCCCAGGCCTGAGCGCTCCCCTCTCTCCACGCCGTATCCTTCCTCCAGAGAGAGAGCGCTCCGCATGTCGTCTCTCCCCTCCTCGCTGCCCTCTGAATCCACATCATACTCCTGAAAGATTCATTCAGAATATTATGTACAGTACACACACAATAAGACCTTATAGTACTGTATCAGACTCATACGTCATTAATAAACACACAATAAGACCTTATAGTACTGTATCAGACTCCTAAGTCATGAATAAACACACAATAAGACCTTATAGTACTGTATTAGACTCCTAAGTCATGAATAAACACACAATAAGACCTTATAGTACTGTATTAGACTCCTAATTCATTAATAAACACCCACTACAGTGAAGATTTAACATGAACTAACACCCGCTACGGTGAAGATTTAACATGAATTAACACCCAATACAGTGAAGATTTAACATGAATTAACACCCACTACAGTGAAGATTTAACATGAATTAACACCCAGTACAGTGAAGATTTAACACCCGCTACAGTGAAGATTTAACTTGAATTAACACCCACTACGGTGAAAATGTAACATGAACTAACACCCACTACAGTGAAGATTTAACATGAATTAACACCCACTAACAATTTGTGTTGGAAAAATAGTTAACTTTGATAAACAGCCAGAAACTATAGATTTTCTGATTCAAAACGAAATCCAAACAAACCTAAATATGTGTTTTTGGTTGTTGAGTCAATTTGACCATTTCAAACATTTCTTAAAAAATGTATATACAATGAACAAAAATATATATTCGCAACATGAAACAATTTTACTGAGTTACAGTTCATATAAGGAAATCAGTCAATTTAAATAAATTCACTAGGCCGTAATCTATGGATTTCACATGACTGGGAATACAGATATGCATCAGATACACAGATACCTTTAAAAAAAGGTAGGTGCGTGGATCAGAAAACCAGTCAGTATCTGGTGTGACCATCGTTTGCCTAATGCAGCGCAACACATCTCCTTCACATAGAGTTAATCAGGCTGTTGACTGTGGCCTGTAGAATGTTGACCCGCTCCTCTTCAAAAGCTGTGTGAAGTTGCTGGATATTTGCGGGAAAGCGTAACACGCTGCCGTACACGTCGATCCAGAGCATCCCAAACATGCTCAATGGGTGACATGTCCGGTGAGTATGCCGGCCATGGAAGAACTGGGGCATTCTGTGTACAGATCCTTGAGACATGGGGCCGTGGTGGACATTCCTGCAGTCAGCATGCCAATTACACGCTCCTTCAAAAACTTAAGACATCTGTGGCATTGTGTTGTGTGACAAAACTGTACATTTTAGAGTGGCCTTTTATTGTCCCCAGCACAAGGTGCACCTGTGTAATGATCATGCTGTTTAATCAGCTTCTTGATATGCCACACTTGTCATGTGGATGGATTATCTTGGCAAAGAAAACATGCTCACTAACAAGGATGTAAACAAATGTGAACAAAACATTTTTGAGAGAAGTAAAGCTTCTCATGCGTATGGAACATTTCTGGTATCTTTTATCTCAGCTCATGAAACACTGACAGTATCACCAGCAAAGCACCCCCACACCATCACACCTCCTCCTCCATGCTTCACGGTGAGAACCACACATGCGGAGATCACCCGTTCCCCTACTCTGCATCTCACAAAGACACGGCGGTTGGAACCAAACATCTCAAATCTGGTCCTCATGAGAGCCAGCTTCATCGTACCGCTGGATGGTTTTTGCGACTACACTTGAATAAACTTTCAAAGTTCTTGACATTTTCCAGATTGACTGACCTTCATGTCTTACAGTAATGATGGACTGTCATTTCTCTTTGCTTATTTGAGCTGTGCTTGGTCTTTTACCAAATATCTTCTGTATACCCACCCCTACCTTGTCACAACACAACCGATTGGCTCAAACACATTAACAAGGAAAGAAATTCCACAAATGAACTTTTAAGAAGGAACACCTGTTAATAGAAATGCATTCCAGGTGACTACCTCATGAAGCTGGTTGAGAGAATGCAGAGAGTGTGCAAAGCTGTCATCAAAGCAAAGGGTGGATACTTTGAAGAATCTTAAATATTAAACATATTTTGATTTGTTTAAATATATTTTTGGTTGCTACATGATTCCATATGTGTTATTTCAGTATTGATGTCTTCACTACTATTCTTCATTGTAGAAAACAGTAAAAAATTAAGAAAAACCCTGGAATGAGTAGGTGTGTACAAACTTATGACTGATACTATATATCATACCCCCCAAAAAATGCTAACGTCCCCTGTTATTGTAATGGTGAGAGATTAGAATGTCTTGGAGGGTATGATATTTGTGCATCTGTAACTTTCTCTCTAATCATTATTCATGATTAATTCAGGACTATCTGTAATCATGGTAGTGTCCTCATTAATGTAGTGTTTAGAAACATATTCTATTCTTATTTACAATAAAAGTGACTCCAAAATGACACAATACATTATTTACCATTCATTTCTGTAACTATACATTCAGGTACATACTACCTCAGTTGGCCAGACCAACCAGTGCCCCCGCACATTGGCTAACCGGGCTATCTGCACTGTGTCCCACCACCCTCCAACCCCACTTTTATGCTACTGCTACTCTCTGTTTATTATATATACATAGTCACTTTAACCATATCTACACGTACATACTACCTCAGTTGGCCAGACCAACCAGTGCCCCCACACATTGGCTAACCGGGCTATCTGCACTGTCCATGTGTCTATGTACAAAAAGTAGTGTAATGGTTCACCTGATATGGATGAAAATGCCCAAAATGTAAGCCGACAGTCTGCACTTTAACACGGGAATTGTTTGATTTAAAATCCAAACTGTTGGAATATAGAGCCAAAAGTAGAAAACATGGTGCTGTGTCCCTGTAATTACAGAGGGCTCTGCATGTCGTTCTGGATAGTTAGCTGGCTAACTCTTTGAACCTGCTTTGTGGTGTACCCCATACGTTTCAACTGGTCTCCTCACCTCATAGCCAGGGTCCCGGTCTCTTCCCCTGTAAGGGTCCGCTTCTCGTCCGTACAGCGCCAGGAGCTCGCTGCTCTGCAGTGAAGGTGAACGGTACAGCACAGCCATCTCTGTGTTCCTCCTGTCCAAGCCTGTTACTTCTCCTGTTGTTGTTGTTGTTGTTGTTGTTGTTGTTGTTGTTGTTGTTGTTGTTGTTGTTGTTGTTGTTGTTGTTGTTGTTGTTGTTGTTGTTGTTGTTGTTGTTGTTTTATATTATTCGATGTCAGTTATTTTATTCCCAAAAGCATGTCTCGTACCATCGGGTTACATCACTATGTAGTGTGCTGCTGATCTCACAAGGGAATGGCCCACTGACTGGGGTCAAGAAGTAACACACACACACACACACACACACACACACACACACACACACACACACACACACACACACACACACACGCACACACACGCACACACACGCGCACACACGCACACACACGCACACAAAAACAGGATGATCCTCAGTCTTAAAGCCACGCAGGAATCGTGATTTTACTATGTCAGGAGTGACACAGAACACACAGGTTGAATGTAATTCACCAGCTGTTCTCCATATGGCCGAGTCAGGGCTTAACCGCGCTGTAAGACCTACAGACATGATTCCCAGTGAGATACCCAGCCTGTATGTGTCCAGACAGTCAACGTTTCCAATCACATTCACAGATTAACAAACACGCTTAATTACAGTTGAAGTGTTGATCTGATTGGATCTGGTTTAGGAGGGAGGCAGCACGTAGACACACCTTCTGCTCTGTTGCCGTGGCAAACAGTAAGTCAGGAAGCAAAAGTCCAAGATTGAATCTGAAATGGCACCCTATTCCACCTACGTTTGGCTTCGGGTCAAAAGTAGTGCACTATATAGGGACTAAGGTGTCATGTCAGATACAGACCAATTTGAATTGCAAAATGATATTCCAGAGCAACCCAACACAAACACAACTGATTCAGCCAATCAAGGTCCTAGCGGGCAGATTTAGTAGAATTCTTTAGAGTATGTCTTGAACAAAACCCTGCATGGGATGTAGTGATATAAAAAATAGTTTAACTGAGTTGACTTGACTTTGCCTGAGTTGACTTGGCTTTACCTGAGTTGACTTGGCTTTGCCTGAGTTGACTTGACTTTGCCTGAGTTGACTTGGCTTTGCCTGAGTTGACTTGGCTTTGCCTGAGTTGACTTGGCTTTGCCTGAGTTGACTTGGCTTTGCCTGAGTTGACTTGGCTTTGCCTGAGTTGACTTGGCTTTGCCTGAGTTGACTTGGCTTTGCCTGAGTTGACTTGACTTTGCCTGAGTTGACTTGACTTTGCCTGAGTTGACTTGACTTTGCCTGAGTTGACTTGGCTTTGCCTGAGTTGACTTGGCTTTGCCTGAGTTGACTTGGCTTTACCTGAGTTGACTTGGCTTTGCCTGAGTTGACTTGGCTTTACCTGAGTTGACTTGACTTTGCCTGAGTTGACTTGGCTTTACCTGAGTTGACTTGGCTTTACCTGAGTTGACTTGATATTACCCGAGTTGACCTGAGTTTTCCTGAGGCCACTCCAGTTTACCGTCCACTAGCCTCCATCACTGTTGGTCACCTCATGTAACGTTCTCCTCCTGTGTGATGATTGTCCCCAGACGACAGTGAAGGCTGCCAGGGCCTACTCACCGTACACTAATGACCCCAGGCTGATAGATGTCAACGAGGCAGTATATAGACACACCTTCTGTTCTGTTGCTGCGGCAGTAAGACAGTCGTGAAGCATAAGTCCAATTTAGGGCTGGAACAAAACCCTGCAGAATGGTTAAGTTATGTGTGTGTTGATTCACCCCAGATGACAGTGCCAGGGGCTACTGAGCTACACAGAAGGAAAGGTGCTATCTAGAACCTAAAAGTGTTCTTCGGCTGTCCCCATATGAGAACCCTTTCAATAGGTATTTTTGGTTCCAGGTACAAACCCTATTGTTTCCAGGTACAACCCTTTCCACAGAGGGTTCTACATGGAACCAGAAAGAGTCCTACTTGAAAACAAAAAGGGTTCTACCTGGAACCAAAAAGGGTTCTACCTGGAACCAAAAAGGGTTCTCCTACGCAGACAGACGAAGCACACTTTTGGAACCCTATTTTATAAGGGTGTACCAGGACCTGCCAAGGCTACTCAGTTACCAGGACCTGCCAAGGCTACTCAGTTACCAGGACCTGCCAAGGCTACTCAGTTACCAGGACCTGCCAAGGCTACTCAGTTACCAGGACCTGCCAAGGCTACTCAGTTACCAGGACCTGCCAAGGCTACTCAGTTAGCAGGACCTGCCAAGGCTACTCAGTTACCAGGACCTGCCAAGGCTACTCAGTTACCAGGACCTGCCAAGGCTACTCAGTTACCAGGACCTGCCAAGGCTACTCAGTCACCAGGACCTGCCAAGGCTACTCAGTTACCAGGACCTGCCAAGGCTACTCAGTTACCAGGACCTGCCAAGGCTACTCAGTTAGCAGGACCTGGCAAGGCTACTCAGTTATCAGGGCCTGGCAAGGCTACTCGGTTAGCAGGGCCTGCCAAGGCTACTCAGTTAGCAGGGTCTGCCAAGGCTACTCAGTTAGCAGGGCCTGGCAAGGCTACTCAGTTAGCAGGGCCTGACAAAAATACTCAGTTAGCAGGGCCTGCCAAAGCTACTCAGTTAGCAGGGCCTGCCAAGGCTACTCAGTTAGCAGGGCCTGCCAAGGCTACTCAGTTAGCAGGGCCTGCCAAGGCTACTCAGTTATCAGGGCCTGCCAAGGCTACTCAGTTAGCAGGGCCTGCCAAGGCTACTCAGTTAGCAGGGCCTGCCAAGGCTACTCAGTTATCAGGGCCTGGCAACGCTACTCAGTTAGCAGAGACTGCCAAGGCTACTCAGTTAGCAGGGCCTGACAAGGCTACTCAGTTAGCAGGGCCTGCCAAGGCTACTCAGTTAGCAGGGCCTGGCAAGGCTACTCAGTTAGCAGGGCCTGACAAAAATACTCAGTTAGCAGGGCCTGCCAAAGCTACTCAGTTAGCAGGGCCTGCCAAGGCTACTCAGTTAGCAGGGCCTGCCAAGGCTACTCAGTTAGCAGGGCCTGCCAAGGCTACTCAGTTATCAGGGCCTGCCAAGGCTACTCAGTTAGCAGGGCCTGCCAAGGCTACTCAGTTAGCAGGGCCTGCCAAGGCTACTCAGTTATCAGGGCCTGGCAACGCTACTCAGTTAGCAGAGACTGCCAAGGCTACTCAGTTAGCAGGGCCTGACAAGGCTACTCAGTTAGCAGGGCCTGCCAAAGCTACTCAGTTAGCAGAGCCTGCCAAGGCTACTCAGCTCAGTCACTGTAATTCAGCTAGTCTGATGGATGTAAACCAGGCAGATGGGTGTCACAACTAATCTCTTTACAGCAACGTCTCTGTCCATCTGGGTCCAGTCTCAAAGCTTTTTGGAATATGTCAATCAATTCTGAGAGGGAGAGAGGAGAGAGACAGAGAGAGAGGGAGAGAGGAGAGAGACAGGGAGTGAGAGAGAGGAGAGAGACAGAGAGACAGAGAGTGAGAGAGAGGAGAGAGACAGAGAGAAGAGAGAGAGAGAGAGAGAGAGAGAGAGAGAGGAGAGAGACAGGGAGTGAGCGAGAGAGAGAGAGAGAGAGAGAGAAGAGAAGAGAAGAGAGTGAGAGAGAGGAGAGAGACAGAGACAGAGAGTGAGAGAGAGACAGATAGAGAGAGAGGGGAGAGAGACAGAGAGAGAGAGAGAAAGGAGAGAGACAGAGAGAGAGAGAGAGAGAGGAGAGAGATAGAGAAAGAGAGGAGAGAGACAGAGAGAGAGAAGAGAGAGACAGAGAGAGAGAGAGAGGAGAGAGACAGAGAGAGAGAGAGAGGAGAGAGACAGAGAGGAAGGAGAGAGACAGAGACAGAGAGAGAGAGAGAGAGAGAGATAGAGAGAGAAGAGAGACAGAGAGAGAGAGGTACATGGGGGCGTTACACCAGTTTAATTTGCTACTCCTGGTGGAAACGTTGTTCCAGCAGACAGACTCGAACTGACTGGCCTCTGTATTATCTGCCTCTGCTATTCAACAATGAATGGGGTTGTAATGTCAGAACTAGCCACATGGTGGTGCATTCACCTTGCACTGCATTACATGGCAGATAACGTAGCAGACTCCACGAGGAGACTTGCTAACAAGATCAACCATCATAAGAAAGATATGGCTGAATGATGATGACTTTATGTGATGCTATATACAAGGAGGAAAAATCTAAATCTAAGACTAATGCTCTGTGATTACTAGTATTCCTGTGTGTGTGTGTCCCCCAAACTCTCTCCCTCTATAGCTGCTTCACTCGCAGTGAACTAAACTGAACAAGAATATCAACACATCACGCAACAATTTCAGTTCATTTGAGGGAATCAGTCAATTGAGAAAAATTCATTAGACACTAATCTATGGATTTTACATGACTGGGAATACAGATATGCATCTGTTGGTCGCAGATACCTTAAACAAAATGGGCCTCACAATGGGCCTCAGGATCTTGTCACGGTATCTCTGTCAATTAAAATTACCGTTGATAAAATGCAATTGTGTTTGTTGTCCCCCATACATGTGGTCTGCGGTTGTGAGGCCTGTCAAACGTATGGCCCAAATTCTCTATGACAACGTTGGAGGTGGCATATGGTAGAGAAATTAACATGAAATTCTCTGGCAACAGCTCTGGAGGACATTCCTGCAGTCAGCATGCCAATTGCACGCTCCCTCAAAACTTGAGACATCTGTGGCTGTGTGTTTTTTTGTGACAAAACTGCACATATTAGAGTGGCCTTTTATGGTCCCCCAGCACAAGGTGCACCTGTGTAATGATCGTGCCGTTTCATCAGCTTCTTGATATGCCACACCTGTCATGTGGATGGATTATCTTGCCACAGAAGAAATGCTCACTGACAAGGATGTAAACTCATTTGTACACAAAGTTGAAGAGAAATAAGCTTTTTATGCGTATGGAACATTTCGAGGATCTGTTATTTCAACTCATGAAACACGGGACCAACACTTTACACGTTGAGTTTCTATTTTTGTTCAGTGTAGTTTCAGCAGGAAGTGGGTTTTGGTGTGGAGCCTTGAGTCATATAGAAAGAGGGCACGTTCCTCTGCCTGTGCCTTTCTGACACATACCAGATCTCACTACACCTGGATAGGTATTATACCTATCAGCCGACCACATCACATGTTATATAGCAATCTGTCAGTCGATGACACAGTCGACCAGTAACTAAAGAGGGCTTTTCACACTACTGAGACGAACCAAGCTGACTCAAACCACCTGCATAGTCAGCCAGCCTGGTCTCAGAGCATTTCTTATTATTCTGCACATAAATCCAAAAATATGACACACTCCATTTAGTATGATATGCTGCGTTTGGTATGGTGGGTGAGTGTATGTAAAATGTTTTTTAAAAAAGTGCGGTTGGGGGTATAATGTGAATGTCTAGCAACCCAAGGGTTGCGAGTTCGAATCTCATCACAGACAACTTTCGCATTTGACCTAATTAGCAACTTTTCAACTACTTACTACTTTTTTAGCTACTTTGCAACTACTTAACTAACCCTTCCCCTAACCCTAACCTTAGCTCTTTAGCCTAACTCCTAATCTTAACCTCTAGCCCAGCTTAACCCTTACATTAGCCACCTATCTAGAATTCGTAACATAACATAAACGGTGCGTACTGGATTTCCATACAGAACAATACGTAATGCTCTGAGACCAGGTTGAGTTATCCAACACAGTGGCTGGAACCTTGCTAAAAAGTACCATGTGAAAACAGCTCTTCAGCTCAGTTGGTAGAGCATGGTGCGTCCAAGATAGTGGGACCACCCATACATAAAATGCAGGACATTTTATTCATGACAATAAAAAGCTTTTGTTAGAAGTGTCTTCTCAATGGAACATATATGAAAGTCAGTCCAGTACATCTCAGTTTGGCCTATAGTGTGAATTAGAAATACAAGTATTCACACATCAGTAGGGGGTCAGTGTCTGTTTTTTAAAATTCCTCCTGAGATTTGGCTGGGATGAATGAATGGTGAAAGTATCTCGGTTTCCATCTAATTAGCGACAGATTTTCAATGCGAATGTTCGAAAAATCTGCATAAAAACAATATGCGCATTTTCCATTAAATTGACATGTGGATAAAAGGCTGTGCGTGATGACATAGTGCACATTAAAATAACTTATGCTGTTAAATTCCTGTGTATCGAATAAAAAGTTAAAAGGGTTTCTCACCCCCAAAAAATATTGCGTTATATAGCGAGTGTGCCCAGTGTCGTGTATTCATGGATACCAAGGGAAGCCAGGCGTCCCTCAAAAATAAAAAATAAAAATAAATAAGTTATCTTTCATCCCTCTGTGTTTATAATTGTCCTTCACTTTGCAAGAGGCTGAATGTTTCTCCCCCGGATACAGCATCCTAGTGAGCAAAACAGCGCCCCCTCTGGCCATGTATGTGTAAGCCATCTATCGGATGCTGTCTGGTCATAAAGAGTATGACACTGTTGCCACCTGTAGCACAATACAGAATGCTCATTGAATGCACTTGGCCTCCCTTCATTAAAAAATAGTATAAAATAATAGCCAATCAGTGTTAAGCTAAACTGAGTGTCAATTGTAGCCCATTTTTGATTTGTCTTCACTCCCATCACATCACATCAAGAAAAATACATAATCGACAGACACAACTTGAATTGTTGCCTGTTGTTGTGTTGCTGTTGTCCTCTGGTGGCTAGCTAGCTAAAAGTGTCCCTTTCCTGAATTAGCTATGGATGGAGATAGCGATTTTGACGTGTGATTTGAATTAATTCTCCGTATTGGCCAATGATTATAGAATGCCGATTCTGATCCGACCATAAATTCGTACATTGTGCCCCTGGACTGAGAGGATGGAAGTTCGATATGTAGCTAGACGTAGAAGGCTAATGTTAAACTAGCTAACGTTGCCCATGAAAGGAAGTTATGCTAACAATCAAGCATTTTAGCCAGGTAGTGTAGAACAACAAAACATTCAAGTCTGTACTGTATGACAGAGTGATAGACTATCTGTACTGTATGACAGAGTGATAGACAGTCTGTACTGTATGACAGAGTGATAGACAGTCTGTACAGTATGACAGAGTGATAGACAGTCTGTACTGTATGACAGAGTGATAGACAGTCTGTACTGTATGACAGAGTGATAGACAGTCTGTACTGTATGACCGAGTGATAGACAGTCTGTATTGTATGACAGAGTGATAGACAGTTTGTATTGTATGACAGAGTGATAGACAGTCTGTACTGTATGACAGAGTGATAGACAGTCTGTACTGTATGACAGAGTGATAGACAGTCTGTATTGTATGACAGAGTGATAGACAGTCTGTACTGTATGACAGAGTGATAGACAGTCTGTATTGTATGACAGAGTGATAGACAGTCTGTATTGTATGACAGAGTGATAGACTGTCTGTATTGTATGACAGAGTGATAGACAGTCTGTACTGTATGACAGAGTGATAGACAGTTCACAGTCTGTATTGTATGACAGAGTGATAGACTGTCTGTACTGTATGACAGAGTGATAGACTGTCTACTGTATGACAGAGTGATAGACAGTCTGTATTGTATGACAGAGTGATAGACAGTCTGTATTGTATGACAGAGTGATAGACAGTCTGTACTAAATGACAGAGTGATAGACAGTCTGTACTATATGACAGAGTGATAGACAGTTCACAGTCTGTACTGTATGACAGAGTGATAGACAGTCTGTACTGTATGACAGAGTGATAGACTGTCTGTACTGTATGACAGAGTGATAGACAGTCTGTACTGTATGACAGAGTGATAGACAGTCTGTATTGTATGACAGAGTGATAGACTGTCTGTATTGTATGACAGAGTGATAGACAGTCTGTACTGTATGACAGAGTGATAGACTGTCTGTACTGTATGACAGAGTGATAGACAGTTCACAGTCTGTATTGTATGACAGAGTGATAGACAGTCTGTACTATATGACAGAGTGATAGACAGTTCACAGTCTGTACTGTATGACAGAGTGATAGACAGTCTGTACTGTATGACAGAGTGATAGACTGTCTGTACTGTATGACAGAGTGATAGACAGTCTGTACTGTATGACAGAGTGATAGACAGTCTGTATTGTATGACAGAGTGATAGACTGTCTGTATTGTATGACAGAGTGATAGACAGTCTGTACTGTATGACAGAGTGATAGACTGTCTGTACTGTATGACAGAGTGATAGACAGTTCACAGTCTGTACTATATGACAGAGTGATAGACTGTCTGTACTGTATGACAGAGTGGTAGACTGTCTGTACTGTATGACAGAGTGATAGACAGTTTCATACATATGTGCTAGACAGTATATACATATGAGATGAGTAATGTAGGGTAAGTAAACATTATATAAAGTGGCATTGTTTAAAGTGGCTAGTGATACATTTATTACATCAATTTTTCCATTATTAAAGTGGCTAGAATTGAGTCAGTTTGTTGGCAGCAGCCCCTCAATGTTAGTGGTGGCTGTTTAACAGTCTGATGGCCTTGAGATAGAAGCTGTTTTTCAGTCTCTCGGTCCCAGCTTTGATGCACCTGTACTGACCTCGCCTTCTGGATGATAGCGGGGTGAACAGGCAGTGGCTCGGGTGGTTGTTGTCCTTGATGATCTTTTTGGCCTTCCTGTGACATCGGGTGGTGAAGGTGTCCTGAAGGGCAGGTAGTTTTCCCCCGGTGATGCATTGTGCAGACCTCACTACCCTCTCGAGAGCCTTACGGTTGTGGGCGGAGCAGATGCCGTACCAGGCGGTGATACAGCCGGACAGAATGCTCTCGATTGTGCATCTGTAAAAGTTTGTGAGTGTTTTTGGTGACAAGCCACATTTCTTCAGCCTCCTGAGGTTGAAGAGGCGCTGTTGGGCCTCTGTGGGCCTCTCCACTACTGTCCCGTCGATGTGGATAGGTGGGTGCTCCCTCTTCTGTTTTCTGAAATCCACGATCATCTCCTTTGTTTTGTTGACGTTGAGTGTGAGGTTATTTTCCACACTCTGAAGGCCCTCACCTCCTCCCTGTAGGCCATCTCGTCATTGTTGGTAATCAAGCCTACCACTGTAGTGTCGTCTGCAAACTTGATGATTGAGTTGGAGGCGTGCATGGCCACGCAGTCATGGGTGAACAGGGAGTACAGGAGAGGGCTGAGAACACACCCTTGTGGGGCCCCAGTGTTGAGGATCAGTGGGGTGGAGATGTTGTTTCCTACCCTCATCACCTGGGGTCGGCCCATCAGAAAGTCCAGGACCCAGTTGCACAGGGCGGGGTTGAGACCCAGGGTCTAGAGCTTAATGACTAGTTTGGAGGGTACTGTGGTGTTAGATGCTGAGCTGTAGTCGATGAACAACATTCTTACATAGGTATTCCTCTTGTCCAGATGGGTTAGGGCAGTGTGATGGTGATTGCGTCATCTGTGGACCTATTGGGGCGGTAAGCAAATTGGAGTGGGTCTAGGGTGTCAGGTAGGGTGGAGGTGATATGGTCCTTGACTAGTCTCTCAAAGCACTTCATGATGACGGAAGTGAGTGCTACGGGGCGGTAGTCGTTTAGCTCAGTTACCTTAGCTTTCTTGGGAACAGGAACAATACAGCAGACTGGGATAAGGATTGATTGAATATGTCCGTAAACACACCAGCCAGCTGGTCTGCGCATGCTCTGAGGACACGGATAGGATCTGTGGTTTGATGATGTTAAACTCTTTCAGTGTGAAATGGTGCTGGAATAGTGGAGGCAGATCCTGTTTTCTTTGTGACTTGCGGTAACTCTCTGTGGTTCTAAATCAATAGTTGTTCAGTGGTCTGAAAATGTCAGAAACATTAAGTCGCTTGACCAAGCTGTAGGTCATGTAACTGTCTGTTACATGTCAGATGATTCTGACAAGATTCTGCCACTGTGTCTTCTTATTGTCTCGGCCTTTAGGCCTGTATATCAGAGTGGCAAGGGATATAACAGGTTATAGAGTAAACAACACAATTATCACAACACATAGGTTGTTTTTCTGGCTTGGTTTCCCCAGTGATTTTACCCACGCACCTCTACTGAGTGTGCCGAATGTATTGGCACGTGCACTCTAGCCAACAGACTGTATTGGCACGTGCACTCTAGCCAACAGACTGTATTGGCACGTGCGCTCTAGCCAAAAGACTGTATTTGCACGTGCACACTAGCTAGCAGACTGTATTGGCACGTGCACTCTAGCTAACAGACTGTATTTGCATGTGCGCTCTAGCCAACAGACTGTATTGGCACGTGCACTCTAGCCAACAGACTGTATTGGCACGTGCACTCTACCCAAAAGACTGTATTGGCACGTGCACTCTACCCAACAGACTGTATTGGCACGTGCGCTCTAGCCAACAATCTTAAGCACCATTGCACGTTCAACTTACTGATAGTTGTCACGGTAACTGTTGTCAACATGCGGAGAGTTTACTGACGTGCTCTATCTCCACCAGGTTTGTCTTGACATTTTTCTACCGACATGTTGGCTACTTTACTCACATAAAAAGATGGGATGGAAACCTGGTTACTAATCAGGATCCATCTGGGGACACATTTTCATGTGAATATTAAAGTATCTGCACAAAACAAATAAATATGCTAATTTTCCTACCAGTGGTGTGTTTCCACCAGTTGAGTAAAATAGAAAGTTCAGTGTTAAAGTTCAGTGTTAAAGTTCAATGTTAAAGTTCAGTGTTAAAGTTCAGTGTTAAAGTTCAGTGTTAAAGTTCAGTGTTAAAGTTCAATGTTAAAGTTCAGTGTTAAAGTTCAGTGTTAAAGTTCAATGTTAAAGTTCAATGTTAAAGTTCAATGTTAAAGTTCAGTGTTAAAGTTCAGTGTTAAAGTTCAGTGTTAAAGTTCAATGTTAAAGTTCAATGTTAAAGTTCAATGTTAAAGTTCAGTGTTAAAGTTCAGTGTTAAAGTTCAATGTTAAAGTTCAATGTTAAAGTTCAGTGTTAAAGTTCAGTGTTAAAGTTCAGTGTTAAAGTTCAGTGTTAAAGTTCAGTGTTAAAGTTCAATGTTAAAGTTCATTGTTAAAGTTCAGTGTTAAAGTTCAGTGTTAAAGTTCAGTGTTAAAGTTCAGTGTTAAAGTTCAATGTTAAAGTTCAGTGTTAAAGTTCAGTGTTAAAGTTCAGTGTTAAAGTTCAATGTTAAAGTTCAATGTGTTTCCATGGTATTTTCAACTCTACTGATCTTGTCACAGTAACTGTTGTGTTAAATAGCAAATGTGCCTCCTCTGGTCTTGGAAAGTGTGCTCGAGCCAACAGACTGTATTGGAAAGTGTGCTCGAGCCAACAGACTGTATTGGAAAGTGTGCTCTAGCCAACAGACTGTATTGGAAAGTGTGCTCGAGCCAACAGACTGTATTGGAAAGTGTGCTCGAGCCAACAGACTGTATTGGAAAGTGTGCTCGAGCCAACAGACTGTATTGGAAAGTGCGCTCGAGCCAACAGACTGTATTGGAAAGTGTGCTCGAGCCAACAGACTGTATTGGAAAGTGTGCTCGAGCCAACAGACTGTATTGGAAAGTGTGCTCGAGCCAACAGACTGTATTAGAAAGTGCGCTCGAGCCAACAGACTGTATTGGAAAGTGTGCTCGAGCCAACAGACTGTATTGGAAAGTGTGCTCGAGCCAACAGACTGTATTGGAAAGTGTGCTCTAGCCAACAGACTGTATTGGAAAGTGTGCTCGAGCCAACATACTGTATTGGAAAGTGTGCTCGAGCCAACAGACTGTATTGGAAAGTGCGCTCGAGCCAACAGACTGTATTGGAAAGTGTGCTCAAGCCAACAGACTGTATTGGAAAGTGTGCTCGAGCCAACAGACTGTATTGGAAAGTGTGCTCGAGCCAACAGACTGTATTGGAAAGTGTGCTCGAGCCAACAGACTGTATTGGAAAGTGTGCTCTAGCCAACAGACTGTATTGGAAAGTGTGCTCTAGCCAACAGACTGTATTGGAAAGTGTGCTCTAGCCAACAGACTGTATTGGAAAGTGTGCTCGAGCCAACAGACTGTATTGGAAAGTGCGCTCGAGCCAACAGACTGTATTGGAAAGTGTGCTCGAGCCAACAGACTGTATTGGAAAGTGTGCTCGAGCCAACAGACTGTATTGGAAAGTGTGCTCGAGCCAACAGACTGTATTGGAAAGTGTGCTCGAGCCAACAGACTGTATTGGAAAGTGTGCTCGAGCCAACAGACTAACTATTGTTTTGAGAATGACACAAATATTAATTTTCAGAAAGTCTGCTGCCTCAGTTTGTACGATGGCAATTTGCATATACTCCAGAATGTTATGAAGAGTGATCAGACGAATCGCAATTAATTGCAAAGTCCCTCTTTACAATGCAAATGAACTGAATCCCCCAAAAAACATTTCCACTGCATTTCAACGCTGCCACAAAAGGACTAGCTGACATCATGTCAGTGATTCTCTCGTTAACACAGGTGTGAGTGTTGACGAGGACAGGGCTGGAGATCACTCTGTCATGCTGATTGAGGTCGAATAATAGACTGAAGGAGGCTGGAACAAAAGGAGGCTGGTGCTTGGATTCATTGTTCTGCCTCTGTCAACCATGGTTACCTGTAAGGAAACACATGCCGTCATCATCGGCTTCACAGGCAAGGATATTGCTGCCAGTAAGATTGCACCTAAATCATGGTTCTCAGTGTTCTCATGGTTCTCAGTGTTCTAATGGTTCTCAGTGTTCTCAATGTTCTCATGGTTCACAGTGTTCTAATGGTTCTCAGTGTTCTCAGTGTTCTCATGGTTCTCAGTGTTCTCATGGTTCTCAGTGTTCTAATGGTTCTCAGTGTTTTCAATGTTCTCATGGTTCACAGTGTTCTAATGGTTCTCAGTGTTCTCAATGTTCTCATGGTTCACAGTGTTCTCATGGTTCTCAGTGTTCTCAGTGTTCTCATGGTTCTCAGTGTTCTCAGTGTTCTCATGGTTCTCAGTGTTCTCAGTGTTCTCAGTGTTCTCAGTGTTCTCATGGATCTCGGTGTTCTCATGGTTCTCAGTGTTCTCATGGTTCTCAGTGTTCTAATGGTTCTCAGTGTTCTCAGTGTTCTCATGGTTCTCAGTGTTCTCAGTGTTCTCATGGTTCTCAGTGTTCTCAGTGTTCTCAGTGTTCTCATGGATCTCGGTGTTCTCATGGTTCTCAGGTTCTCATGGTTCTCAGGGTTCTCATGGCTCTCATGGTTCTCAGTGTTCTCATGGTTCCCAGTGTTCTCATGGTATTTCACTAAAAACATTGGTTCTGAGTGAATGAGTCATTCAATGGTTCTCAACATAAGCATTACAAGTGTTGTCAGTTTTGAGTTTTATCAAAGGCGTTCCACTGTGAAGCTGGTCCACGTTGAGGCTGTTCTGAGGGCAAAAGGGGGCGCCACTCAATATGAGGAAGGTGTTCCTATTGTTTTGTACACTCAGTGTACATCACTTACATATGAACAAAGAGCCAAGGTGACAAACAAATGTATATCTGGGTCGGACTGAGCAAACAGTCATCTTCAGCTTGGCCTCCACTTCTGGGAATCTAGCTGTGTGTGTGTGTGTGTGTGTGTGTGTGTGTGTGTGTGTGTGTGTGTGTGTGTGTGTGTGTGTGTGTGTGTGTGTGTAGACGTTAGGTAGCAAGTATGTTTCGGTTTCTCAAGAAGAGGAAACTCCCTTCAACCACACACACACACACACACACACACACACACACACACACACACACACACACACACACACACACAGTGATTCAGAGAGAGGAGCAGGTGTTAATGAGATATGCTCTTCTATGAACAGCCAACTGACATTAACTCTCGAGGTGCTGACCTCTTACACCCTCTACAGCCACTGTGATTACTTTTTGACCCCGTTGGTCTTTCTATGAACGTTTTAACATCTTGAAGAACGATCTGGCCTTAATGGCCATTTAGTCTTATAATCTCCGGCACAGCCAGAAGAGGACCACCCTTCAGAACCTGGTTCCTCTCTACCCAGTACAGCCAGGAGAGGACTGGGCACCCCTCAGAGCCTGGTTCCTCTCTACCCAGTACAGCCAGGAGAGGACTGGGCACCCCTCAGAGCCTGGTTCCTCTCTACCCAGTACAGCCAGAGGAGGACTGGTCACCCCTCAGAGCCTGGTTCCTCTCTACCCAGTACAGCTAGGAGAGGACTGGTCACCCCTCAGAGCCTGGTTCCTCTCTACCCAGTACAGCCAGAAGAGGACTGGCCACCCCTCAGAGCCTGGTTCCTCTCTACCCAGTACAGTCAGGAGAGGACTGGCCACCCCTCAGAGCCTGGTTCCTCTCTACCCAGTACAGCCAGAAGAGGACTGGCCACCCCTCAGAGCCTGGTTCCTCTCTACCCAGTACAGCCAGAAGAGGACTGGTCACCCCTCAGAGCCTGGTTCCTTTGTACCCAGTACAGCCAGGAGAGGACTGGCCACCCCTCAGAGCCTGGTTCCTTTGTACCCAGTACAGCTAGAAGAGGACTGGCCACCCCTCAGAGCCTGGTTCCTCTCTACCCAGTACAGCCAGGAGAGGACTGGCCACCCCTCAGAGCCTGGTTCCTCTCTACCCTGTACAGCCAGGAGAGGACTGGCCACCCCTCAGAGCCTGGTTCCTCTCTACCCAGTACAGTCAGGAGAGGACTGGCCACCCCTCAGAGCCTGGTTCCTCTCTACCCAGTACAGCCAGAAGAGGACTGGCCACCCCTCAGAGCCTGGTTCCTCTCTACCCAGTACAGCCAGAAGAGGACTGGCCACCCCTCAGAGCCTGGTTCCTCTCTAGGTTTCTTCCAAGGTTCCACCTTTTCTCAACCACTGTGGCTCTACAACTGCATTGCTTGCTCTGTGGGGTTTGAGGCTTGGTTTCTGTAGTTTGTGACAACGGCTGTTGTAAAGAAGGGCTCTATAAATACATTTGATTGATTGATGGATGGATGGTTGCAGCTGGCAGGCATATGTGTCTGCTGTATAGTTAAACCTACCACAGTTTGGAGAACGCTGGTTAACACCTGTATGTCTGCTGTATAGTTAAACCTACCACAGTTTGGAGAACGTGGTTAACACCTGTAAGTCTGCTAAATGTTTGCATAATAGGAACCTACGGTATAACAAGCTCCCAGACTCACCACATGCTCTCCCAGCACTACCTACCACTACTTCTATACGTTACAATCTGTTTAGATCGTCCCATCAATTGGTCAATCAATCTGCTTAAAAACACATAGTACATAATAATTAGGGTTAAGTGCCTTGCTCAAGGGCACATAGATATTTTCCATTTGTCTGCTAGGCTATTGGAACTAGCAACGTTTCACTGCTGGCCCGATACTCTAACGTCTAGCTAGGCTACCTACCGCCCTTCACCACAAATGATGCGGTCTAGATTCCCACATTTGGGGAATTCGAGTGTGATGGCCGAGCCTCACCCTGGATGAATCTCCTAGGTGACCAAGGTGTCTCCCCTCCCAGGTAAGTCATTTTTTTAATTACATTTTTATTGAACTAGGCAAGTCAGTTAAGAACACATTCTTGTTCGCAATGACGGCCTTCTCCTGGCCAAACCCTAACCCGGACGACGCTGGGCCAATAGTGCACCGCCGTATGGGACTCCCAATCAGGGCTGGTTGTGATACAGCCTGGAATTGAACCGGGGTTTGTAGTGAGATACAGTACCTTAGACTGCTGCGCCACTCGGGAGCCCAGTAACCCATGTTTGTTTGTTATATCCAGCCTGTAGCTTAGCAACAAGCCAGACTTGTTAACTCCCTCGAACAAGCTCCATGACGGAGCCTGGGTTGAAATGAGAGGCTGATTGTATTATCGGCTAAATAAAGCCTGTGTGCCAAAGCCAGGCAGATCACTCAAGATTGACATCGAAATTGGACGTCTGTCCATGTCCTGAGAACATCGGGAAATGCCTTCAGAACCAGCCACTAGGGGGCAACAGTGAGCACTATTGCCATCACGTATGTTTGGGTTTTCCTAGGGCATTGTAGACGGGGGTGGTGGATGGGCGTAATTCCATGACCTCGGATCAGATGGTCGTGTGTTTGGAATGAAGGACTAATGAATGTTTTGACCGTATCCTAAACCTTAACTCTCAACTTCGAAATGTGACGTTTGGAGAAAAGTGCAAAAACGTCTAATTGTGTAGTGAGACTGTGAGAGCTTGTTGACCTTAGCATGGGACACTACTAGCCACACACGCACACGGAAGCACACACACGCATGTATGCACGCAAGTTCACACACACAAACACACACACACATGCCTAAAGACATACACACACACAAATACACGCCTAAATACATACACACACACGCCTAAATACATACACACACACAAACACACACACGCCTAAATACATACACACATACAAACACAAACACTCACACGCCTAAATACATACACACACACAAACACACACACACACACACACACACACACACACACACACACACACACACACACACACACACACACACACACACAAACACACACACACACAAACACACACACACACACACACACACACACACACACACACACACACACACACACACACACACACACACACACACACACACAAACACACACACACACAAACACACACACACACACACACACACACACACGCCTAAATACATACACACATACAAACACAAACACTCACACGCCTAAATAAATACACACATACAAACACAAACACAAACACGCCTAAATACATACACACACACAAACACACACACACACACACACACACACACACACACACACACACACACACACACACACACACACACACACAAACACACACACACACAAACACACACACACACACACACACACACACACACACGCCTAAATACATACACACATACAAACACAAACACTCACACGCCTAAATAAATACACACATACAAACACAAACACAAACACGCCTAAATACATACACACACACAAACACAAACACAAACACGCCTAAATACATACACACACACAAACACACACACACACACACACACACACACACACACAAACACACACACACACACACACACACACACACACACACACACACACACACACACACACACAAACACACACACACACACACACACACACACACACACACACACACACGCCTAAATACATACACACATACAAACACAAACACTCACACGCCTAAATACATACACACATACAAACACAAACACAAACACGCCTAAATACATACACACACACAAACACACACACACACACACACACACACACACACACACACACACACACACACACACACACACACACACACACACACACACACACACACACATGCCTAAATACATACACACACACAAACACACACACACACACACACACACACACACACACACACACACACACACACACACACACACACACACACACACACACACACACACACACACACACACACAAACACTCACACACTACTCTGGAGTCAGAAAGGTTGTCTTAGTTTGTGGCGCTCCTGCCTGGTGCCCTATAGACTACTGTAGTCTAGTACAGGAACAGCCTTTAGCCAAAACACAGACTACAGTAAACAATTAACAGGCAGTATGCAGTCTGGATGTCACAAGGGGAAAATACATGCACGGCTCCTCCAGACTGACCGTGAATGAGCTTGCTTGTTTTCCTCTGGTAGAGAAGTGTCATGGACTGAGAACGCTAGCAGTGTTTTACAGAGCACTAAATACAACATGTAACTCTTCTCAGATCCATACCTCTCTTCTTAGAAGCCCAGGCTGCGTTTACACAGGCAGCTCAGCTTTGATCTGGTGCCCAATTATTGGCAAAAGAGGCTGATCTGATTGGTCAAAAGACCAATTAGTTGGAAAAAAATATAGAATTGGAGTTCCTGTGTAAACGCAGCCTTACAGACAGGCAAACAGGCAGGCAGACAGACAGACAGACAGATGGACAGATGGACGGACGAAGAGACAGAATGGAAGGTAGACAGACAGACGGACAGATGGACGGACGAAGAGACAGAAGGGAAGGTAGACAGACAGACAGACGGACAGATAGGCAGACGAAGAGACAGAAGGGAAGGTAGACAGACAGACTATATAGACAATATATGTTTCTACTTTATTCATGTATACGGCTGACTCCTGATATGTGCAACAGCTTAGGACTGTCCTGTATGGGTTTAGGTTCAACAGGATAACACTGGCTTAGGACTGTCCTGTATGGGTTTAGGTTCAACAGGATAACACTGGCTTAGGACTGTCCTGCATGGGTTTAGATTCAACAGGATAACACTGGCTTAGGACTGTCCTGTATGGGTTTAGATTCAACAGGATAACATTGGCTTAGGACTGTCCTGCATGGGTTTAGGTTCAACAGGATAACACTGGCTTAGGACTGTCCTGCATGGGTTTAGATTCAACAGGATAACATTGGCTTAGGACTGTCCTGCATGGGTTTAGGTTCAACAGGATAACACTGGCTTAGGACTGTCCTGCATGGGTTTAGGTTCAACAGGATAACACTGGCTTAGGACTGTCCTGCATGGGTTTAGATTCAACAGGATAACATTGGCTTAGGACTGTCCTGCATGGGTTTAGATTCAACAGGATAACACTGGCTTAGGGCTGTCCTGCATGGGTTTAGATTCAACAGGATAACACTGGCTTAGGACTGTCCTGCATGGGTTTAGATTCAACAGGATAACACTGGCTTAGGACTGTCCTGCATGGGTTTAGATTCAACAGGATACTAATGGCTTGGGACTGTCCTGCATGGGTTTAGATTCAACAGGATAACACTGGCTTAGGACTGTCCTGCATGGGTTTAGATTCAACAGGATAACACTGGCTTAGGACTGTCCTGCATGGGTTTAGATTCAACAGGATAACACTGGCTTAGGACTGTCCTGCATGGGTTTAGATTCAACAGGATAACACTGGCTTAGGACTGTCCTGTATGGGTTTAGGTTCAACAGGATAACACTGGCTTAGGGCTGTCCTGCATGGGTTTAGATTCAACAGGATAACACTGGCTTAGGACTGTCCTGCATGGGTTTAGATTCAACAGGATAACACTGGCTTAGGACTGTCCTGCATGTGTTTAGATTCAACAGGATAACACTGGCTTAGGGCTGTCCTGCATGGGTTTAGATTCAACAGGATAACACTGGCTTAGTACTGTCCTGCATGGGTTTAGATTCAACAGGATAACACTGGCTTAGGACTGTCCTGCATGTGTTTAGATTCAACAGGATAACACTGGCTTAGGACTGTCCTGCATGGGTTTAGATTCAACAGGATAACACTGGCTTAGGGCTGTCCTGCATGTGTTTAGATTCAACAGGATAACACTGGCTTAGGGCTGTCCTGCATGGGTTTAGATTCAACAGGATAACACTGGCTTAGGACTGTCCTGCATGGGTTTAGATTCAACAGGATAACACTGGCTTAGGACTGTCCTGCATGGGTTTAGATTCAACAGGATAACACTGGCTTAGGACTGTCCTGCATGGGTTTAGGTTCAACAGGATAACAGTCTAGTCGGCCACATCTGCGCTCATCCAAAGTGAACTCATCCGTTGACTGTACTGAAACCACATCCGTTTCTGACTGCTGCTCTTTGAGACTGTTTAACTGAACTGCACACTGTTCCTGTAACAGATGTGGAGTTGACAGTACTGATGAC
>NC_143044.1:54055000-54085000 GCF_057628025.1 Oncorhynchus mykiss | reverse complement strand
GGCTTGTGGCAAACGTTAAACGACACTTTTTATGGATATCTTTAAGAATTGGCTTTCTTCTTGCCACTCTTCCATAAAGGCCAGATTTGTGCAATATACGACTGACTGATTGTTGTCCTATGGACAGAGTCTCCCACCTCAGCTGTAGATCTCTGCAGTTCATCCAGAGTGATCATGGGCCTCTTGGCTGCATCTCTGATCAGTCTTCTCCTTGTATGAGCTGAAGGTTTAGAAGGACGGCCAGGTCTTGGTAGATTTGCAGTGGTCTGATACTCCTTCCATTTCAATATTATCGCTTGCACAGTGCTCCTTGGGATGTTTAAAGCTTGGGAAATCTTTTTGTATCCAAATCCGTCTTTAAACTTCTTCACAACAGTATCTCGGACCTGCCTGGTGTGTTCCTTGTTCTTCATGATGCTCTCTGAGCTTTTAACGGACCTCTGAGACTATCACAGTGCAGGTGCATTTATACGGAGACTTGATTACACACAGGTGGATTGTATTTATCATCATTAGTCATTTAGGTCAACATTGGATCATTCAGAGATCCTCACTGAACTTCTGTAGAGAGTTTGCTGCACTGAAAGTAAAGGGGCTGAATCATTTTGCACGCCCAATTTTTCAGTTTTTGATAAAAAAAGAAGTTTGAAATATCCAATAAATGTCGTTCCACTTCATGATTGTGTCCCACTTGTTGTTGATTCTTCACAAAAAAATACAGTTTTATATCTTTATATCTCACATCCGTCATCATGAAGTGCTTTGAGAGACTAGTCAAGGACCATATCACCTCCACCCTACCTGACACCCTAGACCCACTCCAATTTGCTTACCGCCCAAATAGGTCCACAGACGATGCAATCTCAACCACACTGCACACTGCCCTAACCCATCTGGACAAGAGGAATACCTATGTGAGAATGCTGTTCATCGACTACAGCTCGGCATTCAACACCATAGTACCCTCCAAGCTCGTCATCAAGCTCGAGACCCTGGGTCTCGACCCCGCCCTGTGCAACTGGGTACTGGACTTCCTGACGGGCCGCCCCCAGGTGGTGAGGGTAGGCAACAACATCTCCTCCCCGCTGATCCTCAACACTGGGGCCCCACAAGGTTGCGTTCTGAGCCCTCTCCTGTACTCCCTGTTCACCCACGACTGCGTGGCCACGCACGCCTCCAACTCAATCATCAAGTTTGCGGACGACACAACAGTGGTAGGCTTGATTACCAACAACGATGAGACGGCCTACAGGGAGGAGGTGAGGGCCCTCGGAGTGTGGTGTCAGGAAAACAACCTCACACTCAACGTCAACAAAACTAAGGAGATGATTGTGGACTTCAGGAAACAGCAAAGGGAACACCCCCCTATCCACATCGATGGAACAGTAGTGGAGAGGGTAGCAAGTTTTAAGTTCCTCGGCATACACATCACAGACAAACTGAATTGGTCCACTCACACAGACAGCATCGTGAAGAAGGCGCAGCAGCGCCTCTTCAACCTCAGGAGGCTGAAGAAATTCGGCTTGTCACCAAAAGCACTCACAAACTTCTACAGATGCACAATCGAGAGCATCCTGGCGGGCTGTATCACCGCCTGGTATGGCAACTGCACCGCCCTCAACCGTAAGGCTCTCCAGAGGGTAGTGAGGTCTGCACAACGCATCACCGGGGGCAAACTACCTGCCCTCCAGGACACCTACACCACCCGATGTCACAGGAAGGCCATAAAGATCATCAAGGACATCAACCACCCGAGCCACTGCCTGTTCACCCCGCTATCATCCAGAAGGCGAGGTCAGTACAGGTGCATCAAAGCTGGGACCGAGAGACTGAAAAACAGCTTCTATCTCAAGGCCATCAGACTGTTAAACAGCCACCACTAACACTGAGTGGCTGCTGCCAACACACTGACACTGACTCAACTCCAGCCACTTTAATAATGGGAATTGATGGGAAATGATGTAAATATATCACTAGCCACTTTAAACAATGCTACCTTATATAAATGTTACTTACCCTACATTATTCATCTCATATGCATACGTATATACTGTACTCTATATCATCGACGGTATCCTTATGTAATACATGTATCACTAGCCACTTTATACTATACTATGCCACTTTGTTTACATACTCATCTCATTTGTACATACTGTACCCGATACCATCTACTGTATCTTGCCTATGCTGCTCTGTACCATCACTCATTCATATATCCTTATGTACATATTCTTTATCCCCTTACACTGTGTACAAGACAGTAGTTTTGGAATTGTTAGTTAGATTACTTGTTATTACTGCATTGTCGGAACTAGAAGCACAAGCATTTCGCTACACTCGCATTAACATCTGCTAACCATGTGTATGTGACAAATAAAATTTGATTTGATTTGATTTGCACCTGTACTGACCTCGCCTTCTGGATGATAGCGGGGTGAACAGGCAGTGGCTCGGGTGGTTGTTGTCCTTGATGATCTTTATGGCCTTCCTGTGACATCGGGTGGTGTAGGTGTCCTGGAGGGCAGGTAGTTTTCCCCCGGTGATGCGTTGTGCAGACCTCACTACCCTCTGGAGAGCCTTACGGTTGTGGGCGGAGCAGTTGCCGTACCAGGCGGTGATACAGCCGGACAGGATGCTCTTGATTGAGCATCTGTAAAGGTTTGTGAGGGTTTTTGGTGACAAGCCAAATTTCTTCAGCCTCCTGAGGTTGAAGAGGCGCCTTCTTCACAATGCTGTCTGTGTGGGTGGACCATTTCAGTTTGTCTGTGATGTGTACGCCGAGGAACTTAAAACGTTCTACCCTCTCCACTACTGTCCCGTCGATGTGGATAGGGGGGTGTTCCCTCTGCTGTTTTCTGAAGTCCACGATCATCTCCTTTGTTATGTTGAGTGTGAGGTTATTTTCCAGGAGGCCCTCACCTCTCCCCTGTAGGCCGTCTTGTCGTTGTTGGTAACCAAGCCTACCACTGTAGTGTCGTCTGCAAACTTGATGATTGAGTTGGAGGCGTGCATGGCCATGCAGTCATGGGTGAACAGGGAGTACAGCAGAGGGCTCAGAATGCACCCTTGTGTGGCTCCAGTGTTGAGGATCAGCGGGGTGGAGATGTTGTTACCTACCCTCATCACCTGGGGTTGGCCCATCAGAAAGTCCAGGACCCAGTTGCACAGGGCGGGGTCGAGACCCAGGGTCTAGAGCTTGATGACGAGTTTGGAGGGTACTATGGTGTTAAATGCTGATCTGTAGTCGATGAACAGCATTCTCACATAGGTATTCCTCTTGTCCAGATGGGTTAGAGCAGTGTGCAGTGTGTTTGCGATTGCGTCGTCTGTGGACCTATTAGGACGGTAAGCAAATTGGAGTGGGTCTAGGGTGTCAGGTAGGGTGGAGGTGATGTGGTTCTTGACTAGTCTCTCAAAGCACTTCATGATGACGGAAGTGAGTGCTACGTAGTCGTTTAGCTCGGTTTCTTGGGAACAGGAACAATGGTGGCCCTCTTGAAGCATCTGGGAACAGCAGACTGGGATAAGGATTGATTGAATATGTCCGTAAACACACCAGCCAGCTAGTCTGCGAATGCTCTGAGGACACGGCTGGGGATGCCGTCTGGGCCGGCAGCCTTGCGAGGGTTAACACGTTTAAATGTTTTACTCACTTCGGCTGCAGTGAAGGAGAGCCCGCAGGTTTTGGTAGCAGGCCGTGTCAGTGGCACTGTATTGTCCTTAAAGTGAGCAAAGAAGTTGTTTAGTCTGTCTGGGAGCAAGACATCCTGGTCCGCGACGGGGCTGGTTTTCATTTTGTAGTCCTTGATTGACTGTAGACCCTGTCACATACCTCTTGTGTCTGAGCCGTTGAATTGCGACTCTACTTTGTCTCTATACTGACGCTTAGCTTGTTTGATTGCCTTGCGGAGGGAATAGTTACACTGTTTGTATTTGGTCATGTTTCCGGTCACCGTGCCCTGGTTAAAAGCAGTGTTTCACGCTTTCAATTTTGCACAAATGCTGCCATCAAATAACGGTTTCTGGTTTGGGAATGTTTTAATCGTTGCTGTGGGTACGACATCCCCGATGCACTTGCTAATAAACCCGCTCACCTAATCAGTGTATTCATCAATGTTGTTGTTCGCCGCAATGCGGAACATATCCCAGTCCATGTGATCGAAGCAATCTTGAAGCGTGGAATCCGATTGGTCGGACCAGCGTTGGACAGACCTGAGCGTGGGAGCTTCCTGTTTTAGTTTCTGTCTATAGGCTGGGAGCAACAAAATGGAGTCGTGGTCAGCTTTTCCGAATGGAGGGCGGAGGAGGGCCTTATATGCTTTGCGGAAGTTAGAATAACAATGATCTAGGGTTTTGCCAGGCCTGGTTGCACAATCGATATGCTGATAGAACTGTGTAGTGTTAGGGGCAAAAACCAAAACCTGCACCCCTTGTGGTCCTGAGAAACGCTGCAATACAGTATCAAGCAACATGGTCTGTCTGAGGTAGTTTAGTGGGAAGCTGCAGTACATTATCAAGCAACATGGTCTGTCTGAGGTAGTTTAGTGGGAAGCTGCAGTACATTATCAAGCAACATGGTCTGACTGAGGTAGTTTAATGGGAAGCTGCAGTACAGTATCAAGCAACATGGTCTGACTGAGGTAGTTTAGTGGGAAGCTGCAGTACAGTATCAAGCAACATGGTCTGTCTGAGGTAGTTTAGTGGGAAGCTGCAATACAGTATCAAGCAACATGGTCTGTCTGAGGTAGTTTAGTGGGAAGCTGCGGTACAGGATCAAGCAACATGGTCTGTCTGAGGTAGTTTAGTGGGAAGCTGCAATACAGTATCAAGCAACATGGTCTGTCTGAGGTAGTTTAGTGGGAAGCTGCAGTACAGTATCAAGCAACATGGTCTGTCTGAGGTAGTTTAGTGGGAAGCTGCGGTACAGTATCAAGCAACATGGTCTGTCTGAGGTAGTTTAGTGGGAAGCTGCGGTACAGGATCAAGCAACATGGTCTGACTGAGGTAGTTTAGTGGGAAGCTGCGGTACAGGATCAAGCAACATGGTCTGTCTGAGGTAGTTTAGTGGGAAGCTGCAATACAGTATCAAGCAACATGGTCTGTCTGAGGTAGTTTAGTGGGAAGCTGCGGTACAGGATCAAGCAACATGGTCTGTCTGAGGTAGTTTAGTGGGAAGCTGCGGTACAGGATCAAGCAACATGGTCTGTCTGAGGTAGTTTAGTGGGAAGCTGCGGTACAGGATCAAGCAACATGGTCTGACTGAGGTAGTTTAGTGGGAAGCTGCGGTACAGGATCAAGCAACATGGTCTGTCTGAGGTAGTTTACTGGGAAGCTGCAGTACATTATCAGCAACATGGTCTGACTGAGGTAGTTTAGTGGGAAGCTGCAATACAGTATCAAGCAACATGGTCTGTCTGAGGTAGTTTAGTGGGAAGCTGCGGTACAGGATCAAGCAACATGGTCTGTCTGAGGTAGTTTAGTGGGAAGCTGCGGTACAGGATCAAGCAACATGGTCTGTCTGAGGTAGTTTAGTGGGAAGCTGCAGTACAGGATCAAGCAACATGGTCTGACTGAGGTAGTTTAGTGGGAAGCTGCAGAAACACAGATTAACAGCTAGGGGGAAGCATACAGCCACCTCAGACCCTTCTCTCCCTCTATCTCTCTCCTCTATCTCTCCCTCTCTTTCTCTCCCCTCCCTCTTTTTCTCTCTCCCTCTCCCCCTGCTCTCTCTCTCCTCTATCTCTCCCTCTCTTTCTCTCCCCTCTCTCTTTTTCTCTCTCCCTCTCCCCCCGCTATCTCTCTCCTCTATCTCTCCCTCTCTTTCTCTCCCCTCTCTCCCCCTGCTATCTCTCTCCTCTATCTCTCCCTCTCTTTCTCTCCCCTCTCTCTTTTTCTCTCTCCCTCTCCCCCTGCTATCTCTCTCCTCTATCTCTCCCTCTCTTTCTCTCCCCTCTCTCTTTTTCTCTCTCCCTCCCCCCAAAGGGCTTTATTGGTATGGGAAACATATGTCTACATTGTCAAAGCAAGTTAAATAGATAATAAACAAAAGTGAAATAAACAATAAAAAATGTACAGTAAACATTATTCTCTCTCTCTCTGACCTCTCCTCTCCTCTGTTCTCTCTCTCTCTCTCTCTCTCTCTCTCTTTCTCTCAATTTTTTTCAATTCAAGGGCTTTATTGGCATGGGAAACATGTGTTAACATTGCCAAAGCAAGTGAGGTAGATCATATATAAAGTAAATATATAAAGTGAAATTAACAATAAAAATGAACAGTAAACATTACACATACAGAAGTTTCAAAACAATAAAGACATTACAAATGTCATATTATATATATATACAGTGTTTTAACAATGTACAAATGGTTAAAGGACACAATATAAAATAAATAAGCATAAATATGGGTTGTATTTACAATGGTCTCTCTGTCTCTGTCTCTGTCTCTCTCTCTCTGTCTCTCTCTGTCTCTCTCTCTCTCTGTCTCTGTCTCTCTCTCTGTCTCTCTCTCTCTCTGTCTCTCTCTCTCTCTTTCTCTCTCTCTCTCTCTCTGTCTCTCTCTCTCTCTCTCTGTCTCTCTCTCTGTCTCTCTCTCTCTGTCTCTGTCTCTCTCTCTGTCTCTCTCTCTCTCTCTCTCTCTCTCTCTCTCTCTCTCTCTCTGTCTCTCTCTCTCTCTCTCTGTCTCTCTCTCTCTCTGTCTCTCTCTCTCTCTCTCTGTCTCTCTCTCTCTCTCTCTCTCTGTCTCTCTCTCTCTCTGTCTCTGTCTCTCTCTCTCTCTGTCTCTCTCTCTCTCTGTCTCTCTCTCTCTCTCTCTTTCTCTCTCTCTGTCTCTTTCTCTCTCTCTCTCTCTCTCTCTCTCTCTCTCTCTCTCTCTCTCTCTCTCTCCTGTCTCTCACTCTGTCTCTGTCTCTCTCTCTGTCTCTCTCTCTCTCTCTCTGTCTCTGTCTCTCTCCAGACACCACTCAGGTATTGAGTCATTCCAGCAGCTCCAATGAGTACCAGTGTATTGATAGTTGTAATATCTGCCTGTAATAAATTAAAATACTTTATCCTCTCCTTTCATTTCACACATCAACCTCTCTGACCCCCTAATTGTGTGACTGTGTGTGCATGCTTGTGTGTTTGCGTGTGCGCCCACCTGTGTGTGTGTGTTTCACCATCTCAGACCCCCTAATCTCTCTCTCTTCCTGATTGACAAGCGCCATCCGGGGACAACAGCATCATTTTTATTGTTCTCCTCCCGACTCGTCTGTTAAACCATTATTATTATTCTGCCTCAGAATCATTTACATATTCTTAAGTATTTCCTTTCCGAGAGGGCCCCTGTACGACGACGTCCTATACCAAATCCCCTTCTTAAGTGTTTCCTTTCCGAGAGGGCCCCTGTACGACGACGTTCTATACCAAATCCCCTTCTTAAGTGTTTGATGCATTTGGAGAAATTCCTTCTTAACGTATCTACATGCACTATTAGCTCAGTATAATGGGGATGGCCTAATCTGGGAGATGATAAGGAAGGAGAGGGGCTTTCTGAGGCTCTAGTATTCTTCAGGGGGATGACATGATGCACTAGTATTTCCAGACAGGGACGATTCAACCAGGCTCAAATGTCAACACAAATGTCAAGTGGCTGCGTTGCTTGACGAATGCCTTTTTCTAATCGTTCCTGTGAGATGGGGAAGGGTAGGAGGGGTGGATGGAAGGGAGAGGAGGAGGGTAGGAGGGATGGATGGAAGGGAGAGGAGGAGGGTAGGAGGGATGGATGGAAGGGAGAGGAGGAGGGTAGGAGGGATGGATGGAAGAGAGAGGAGGTGGGCAGGAGAGATGGATAAGGCAGAGAAACAGGAAGGAGCGCTGGGTGGAAGGGAGAGGGGAGGTGGGTAGGAGGGATGGATGGAAGGGAGAGGAGGAGGGTAGGAGGGATGGATGGAAGAGAGAGGAGGTGGGCAGGAGAGATGGATGGAAGAGAGAGGAGGTGGGCAGGAGAGATGGATAAGGCAGAGAAACAGGAAGGAGCGCTGGGTGGAAGGGAGAGGGGAGGTGGGTAGGAGGGATGGATGGAAGGGAGAGGAGGTGGGCAGGAGGGATGGATGGAAGGGAGAGGAGGTGGGCAGGAGGGATGGATGGAAGAGAGAGGAGGTGGGCAGGAGGGATGGATGGAAGGGAGAGGAGGTGGGCAGGAGGGATGGATAAGGCAGAGAAACAGGAAGGAGCGCTGGGTGGAAGGGAGAGGTGAGGTGGGCAGGAGGGATGGATGGAAGAGAGAGGAGGAGGGCAGGAGGGATGGATAAGGCAGAGAAACATGAAGGAGCGCTGGGTGGAAGGGAGAGGTGAGGTGGGCAGGAGGGATGGATGGAAGAGAGAGGAGGAGGGCAGGAGGGATGGATAAGGCAGAGAAACAGGAAGGAGCGCTGGGTGGAAGGGAGAGGTGGGTAGACCTGGTAGAGTAATGGTGCAGTGGGTTGTGTTTGGGGGATGTTGGTTTGCCAGTGTGATTCCTTTGGTTTGTCAGTTCCAATTGGAATTGTAGATGTTTTTCTGCTCTCCTCTCATCCCTCTCTGAGCAATATGTATTTCTATCAATTTAATAACATCCATGACATGTTATGAACGCATCAATAGATGAGAGATGAAGAGACAGACAGTGAGAAGAGAGAGACTCAGTGAGCATAGCCTTGCTATTGAGAAAGGCCGCCGTAGGCAGACCCGGCTCTCAAGAGAAGACAGGCTATGTGCTCACTGCCCACAAAATGAGGTGGAAACTGAGCTGCACTTCCTAACCTCCTGCCCAATGTATGACCATATTAGAGAGACATATTTCCCTCAGATTACACAGATCCATAAAGAATTCGAAAACAAATCCAATTTTGATAAACTCCCATATCTACTGGGTGAAATTCCACAGTGTGCCATCACAGCAGCAAGATGTGTGACCTGTTGCCACGAGAAAAGGGCAACCAGTGAAGAACAAACACCATTGTAAATACAACCCATATTTATGCTTATTTATTTTATCTTGTGTCCTTTAACCATTTGTACATTGTTAAAACACTGTATATATATATATATATATATATATAATATGACATTTGTAATGTCTTTACTGTTTTGAAACCTCTGTATGTGTAATGTTTACTGTTAATTTTTGTTGTTTTTCACTTTATATATTAACTTTGTATGTTGTCTACCTCACTTGCTTTGGCAATGTTAACACGTTTCCCATGTCAATAAAGCCCTTGAATTGAATTGAATTGAGAGAGAGATGAAGAGAGACACAGTGAGATGAGAGAGAGAGATGAAGAGAGACACAGTGAGATGGAGAGAGACAGACAGTGAGATGAAGAGAGACACAGTGAGATGAGAGAGAGAGAGATGAATAGACACAGGGAGATGGAGAGAGACTAAAGAGAGACAGTGAGATGGAGAGAGAGATGGAGAGAGACAGACAGTGAGATGGAGAGAGAGATGAATAGAGAGACAGTGAGATGGAGAGAGACTAAAGAGAGACAGTGAGATGGAGAGAGACAGTGAGATGGAGAGAGATGAATAGAGACAGTGAGTTGGAGAGAGAGATGAATAGAGACACAGTGAGATGGAGAGAGACTAAAGAGAGACAGTGAGATGGAGAGAGACACAGTGAGATGGAGAAAGACTAAAGAGAGACAGTGAGATGGAGAGAGACACAGTGAGATGGAGAGAGAGATGAAGAGAGACACAGTGAGATGGAGAGAGACTAAAGAGAGACAGTGAGATGGAGAGAGACACAGTGAGATGGAGAGAGAGATGAAGAGAGAGACAGTGAGATGGAGAGAGAGATGAATAGAGACGCAGTGAGATGGAGAGAGAGATGGAGAGAGATTCAGTTGTCTGACAGACGCTTCATTTCTCCTGTGTGTTGTTCCCTATCTAGAATACTGACAAGACTTAGCTGCAGTCTTCAGTTATTATGCTGGATAGAGTTGACACACACACTCCCTCCCTCCCAACACACAGTGGCCCAAAGACAGTTATTTAACTGACAACTCCAGGCAGTGCTTCCAGGACACAAGACCGACGAGAGAGAAAGAAAAGTGAGCGAGCGGGGGAGAGAAAGAGAGAAGGCAGAATGGCCCGGGTGTCATATCAACACAGCGAGGCAGCATGGAGGTCCTCTGTTCAGCGAGGCAGCATGGAGGTCCTCTGTTCAGCGAGGCAGCATGGAGGTCCTCTGTTCAGCGAGGCAGCATGGAGGTCCTCTGTTCTCTGACAGCAAGGCAGAGCTCTACACCTAAAGGAGAGAGACTAGATGTATCAGTGTTTAACACCTAGAGGAGAGAGAGAGAGACTAGATGTATCAGTGTTTAACACCTAGAGGAGAGAGAGAGACTAGATGTATCAGTGTTTAACACCTAGAGGAGAGAGAGACTAGATGTATCAGTGTTTTAGACCTAGAGGAGAGAGAGACTAGATGTATCAGTGTTTAACACCTAGAGGAGAGAGAGACTAGATGTATCAGTGTTTAACACCTAGAGGAGAGAGAGAGAGACCAGATGTATCAGTGTTTAACACCTAGAGGAGAGAGACTAGATGTATCAGTGTTTAACACCTAGAGGAGAGAGACCAGATGTATCAGTGTTTTACACCTAGAGGAGAGAGAGACTAGATGTATCAGTGTTTAACACCTAGAGGAGAGAGAGACTAGATGTATCAGTGTTTTACACCTAGAGGAGAGAGAGACTAGATGTATCAGTGTTTAACACCTAGAGGAGAGAGAGACCAGATGTATCAGTGTTTAACACCTAGAGGAGAGAGAGACCAGATGTATCAGTGTTTAACACCTAGAGGAGAGAGAGACCAGATGTATCAGTGTTTAACACCTAGAGGAGAGAAATACCAGATGTATCAGTGTTTAACACCTAGAGGAGAGAGAGACCAGATGTATCAGTGTTTAACACCTAGAGGAGAGAGACCAGATGTATCAGTGTTTAACACCTAGAGGAGAGAGAGACCAGATGTATCAGTGTTTAACACCTAGAGGAGAGAGACTAGATGTATCAGTGTTTAACACCTAGAGGAGAGAGAGACTAGATGTATCAGTGTTTTAGACCTAGAGGAGAGAGACTAGATGTATCAGTGTTTAACACCTAGAGGAGAGAGAGAGACTAGATGTATCAGTGTTTAACACCTAGAGGAGAGAGAGAGAGACTAGATGTATCAGTGTTTAACACCTAGAGGAGAGAGAGAGAGACTAGATGTATCAGTGTTTAACACCTAGAGGAGAGAGACTAGATGTATCAGTGTTTAACACCTAGAGGAGAGAGACTAGATGTATCAGTGTTTTAGACCTAGAGGAGAGAGAGACTAGATGTATCACTGTTTAACACCTAGAGGACAGAGAGAGACTAGATGTATCAGTGTTTAACACCTAGAGGACAGAGAGAGACTAGATGTATCAGTGTTTAACACCTAGAGGAGAGAGAGACTAGATGTATCAGTGTTTTACACCTAGAGGAGAGCGAGACCAGATGTATCAGTGTTTAACACCTAGAGGAGAGAGACTAGATGTATCAGTGTTTAACACCTAGAGGAGAGAGAGACTAGATGTATCAGTGTTTAACACCTAGAGGAGAGAGACTAGATGTATCAGTGTTTAACACCTAGAGGAGAGAGACTAGATGTATCAGTGTTTAACACCTAGAGGAGAGAGACTAGATGTATCAGTGTTTAACACCTAGAGGAGAGAGAGACCAGATGTATCAGTGTTTTAGACCTAGAGGAGAGAGACTAGATGTATCAGTGTTTAACACCTAGAGGAGAGAGACCAGATGTATCAGTGTTCTACACCTAGAGGAGAGAGACCAGATGTATCAGTGTTTTACACCTAGAGGAGAGAGAGACCAGATGTATCAGTGTTTAACACCTAGAGGAGAGAGACTAGATGTATCCGTGTTTAACACCTAGAGGAGAGAGACTAGATGTATCAGTGTTTTAGACCTAGAGGAGAGAGACTAGATGTATCAGTGTTTAACACCTAGAGGAGAGAGACTAGATGTATCAGTGTTTAACACCTAGAGGAGAGAGAGACTAGATGTATCAGTGTTTAACACCTAGAGGAGAGAGAGACCAGATGTATCAGTGTTTAACACCTAGAGGAGAGAGAGAGAGAGACTAGATGTATCAGTGTTTAACACCTAGAGGAGAGAGAGACCAGATGTATCAGTGTTTAACACCTAGAGGAGAGAGAGAGAGAGACTAGATGTATCAGTGTTTAACACCTAGAGGAGAGAGAGACCAGATGTATCAGTGTTTAACACCTAGAGGAGAGAGACCAGATGTATCAGTGTTTAACACCTAGAGGAGAGAGACCAGATGTATCAGTGTTTTACACCTAGAGGAGAGAGAGACCAGATGTATCACTGTGTTTTGGAGTGTTTGGTTTCCAAACCTTTGGGCGTAAGTGTGTGGGTGTGTTTTGTTCCTTATCTAGAATTCTGACAAGACCTAGCTGCTGGCCTGTTAGCTGCTGGCCTATCAGCTTCTGGCCTATCAGCTGCTGGCCTGTTAGCTGCTGGCCTGTTAGCTGCTGGCCTGTTAGCTGCTGGCCTGTTAGCTGCTGGCCTATCAGCTGCTGGCCTGTTAGCTGCTGGCCTGTTAGCTTCTGGCCTATCCGCTGCTGGCCTGTTAGCTTCTGGCCTATCCGCTGCTGGCCTGTTAGCTTCTGGCCTATCAGCTGCTGGCCTGTTAGCTTCTGGCCTATCAGCTGCTGGCCTGTTAGCTTCTGGCCTATCTGCTGCTGGCCTGTTAGCTTCTGGCCTATCAGCTGCTGGCCTGTTAGCTTCTGGCCTATCAGCTGCTGGCCTATTAGCTTCTGGCCTATCAGCTGCTGGCCTATTAGCTTCTGGCCTATCTGCTGCTGGCCTATTTTTCACTTCCAAGTTGTCACCCCCCACCCCTCTACGACATTTCATGATTTATTTCCATGTGTTGTGTGAACAGCGAACAACACACGACATCGGTCTTCTCTAGTTCCATTCCCATGATGCCTTTTACCAGGGCTGTGGTGACCTGGGCCCAGTTCCATATCGGCCCCTAGCTCCTACCTGGAGCGGGTTTGGATTGGTATGGTAGTTATACTAATGGGTCTTATGCCATTATTCTCTCCAGCTGTCTAATGGTTTCAGATGTGCTGCCACTGGGAAGAGGCTGTGGGAAGTAGAGGGATGGTGACAGAATACAATATGACTCCTTTATTAGACATTACATAAGCACAAAACACCTTCAATCTGTCCACCAGATTTTAACAAGTGTTTATCCCTCCCTCCCTCACTCCATCCCTCCCTCCCTCCCGCCCGCCCGCCCTCTCTCCCTACCTCCCTCCCGCCCGCCCTCTCTTCCTACCTCCCTCTCTCCCTCCCCTCTCTCCCTCCATCTCTCAGGAGTCTCCTTCAGGTCGTAGAAAGGCTCTGGCCAGCAGCAGCATCAACATGAAGCAGTATGCCAGCCCCATGCCCACACAGACTGACGTCAAGCTCAAGTTCAAGCCCCTCTCCAAGAAGGTGGTGTCTGCCACGCTACAGTTCTCCCTCTCCTGCATCTTCCTCCGTGAGGGCAAGGCCACGTAAGTCCACACACACACCACACACACACACCACACACACACACACGGCAAAGCCACGTAAATATGCTCCCTTCACAAAGTCAACCGCCCCACCCCAAATCTAGCCCCCTAAACATCTCTCCTCCTTGAACTCGTCTTTTACTACTCTGGTCTTCTTCTCTTTCTTCCATATCAGTTCCTATCTCCGTTTCTTTCCCTTGTCTGTCTTCCTGCTTCCCCTTCTGTTGTTCTCACCCTCCTCTCTCCCCCTCTCTTCTGTTGTTCTCACCCTCCTCTCTCTCTCCCTCTCTTCTGTTGTTCTCACCCTCCTCTCTCTCACCCTCTCTTCTGTTGTTCTCACCCTCCTCTCTCTCGCCCTCTCTTCTGTTGTTCTCACCCTCCTCTCTCTCTCGCCCTCTCTTCTGTTGTTCTCACCCTCCTCTCTCTCACCCTCTCTTCTGTTGTTCTCACCCTCCTCTCTCTCACCCTCTCTTCTGTTGTTCTCACCCTCCTCTCTCTCTCGCCCTCTCTTCTGTTGTTCTCACCCTCCTCTCTCTCGCCCTCTCTTCTGTTGTTCTCACCCTCCTCTCTCTCTCGCCCTCTCTTCTGTTGTTCTCACCCTCCTCTCTCTCTCCCTCTCTTCTGTTGTTCTCACCCTCCTCTCTCTCCCTCTCTTCTGTTGTTCTCACCCTCCTCTCTCTCCCTCTCTTCTGTTGTTCTCACCCTCCTCTCTCTCTCCCTCTCTTCTGTTGTTCTCACCCTCCTCTCTCTCTCCCTCTCTTCTGTTGTTCTCACCCTCCTCTCTCTCTCTCCCTCTCTTCTGTTGTTCTCACCCTCCTCTCTCTCTCTCCCTCTCTTCTGTTGTTCTCACCCTCCTCTCTCTCCCTCTCTTCTGTTGTTCTCACCCTCCTCTCTCTCTCCCTCTCTTCTGTTGTTCTCACCCTCCTCTCTCTCTCCCTCTCTTCTGTTCTCACCCTCCTCTCTCTCTCCTTCTCTTCTGTTGTTCTCACCCTCCTCTCTCTCCTCCTCTCTTTTGTTGAGTGGATACAGTCTATACGTATTCCATTTCCTTCCCTGCACTCGATAGAGAGCAACGGCAGAAGAAAGGAATAGAGTGTTTGTGATTTCTGCTAACGTCCTCCTGCCGTCCACAATACAAACAGGACGATAATACCAGTCTCAGTTTGTAATACCGGTCTCAGTGTGTAATACCAGTCTGTAATACCAGTCTCAGTGTGTAATACCAGTCTCAGTGTGTAATACCAGTCTCAGTGTGTAATACCAGTCTGTGTGTAATACCAGTCTCAGTGTGTAATACCAGTCTCAGTTTGTAATACCGGTCTCAGTGTGTAATACCAGTCTGTAATACCAGTCTCAGTGTGTAATACCAGTCTCAGTGTGTAATACCAGTCTCAGTGTGTAATACCAGTCTGTGTGTAATACCAGTCTGTGTGTAATACCAGTCTGTGTGTAATACCAGTCTGTGTGTAATACCAGTCTCAGTGTGTAATACCAGTCTCAGTGTGTAATACCAGTCTCAGTGTGTAATACCAGTCTCAGTATGTAATACCAGTCTCAGTGTGTAATACCAGTCTCAGTGTGTAATACCAGTCTCAGTATGTAATACCAGTCTCAGTGTGTAATACCAGTCTGTGTGTAATACCAGTCTCAGTGTGTAATACCAGTCTCAGTGTGTAATACCAGTCTCAGTGTGTAATACCAGTCTCAGTATGTAATACCAGTCTCAGTGTGTAATACCAGTCTCAGTGTGTAATACCAGTCTCAGTGTGTAATACCAGTCTCAGTGTGTAATACCAGTCTCAGTATAATACCAGTCTCAGTATGTAATACCAGTCTCAGTGTGTAATACCAGTCTCAGTGTGTAATACCAGTCTCAGTGTGTAATACCAGTCTCAGTGTGTAATACCAGTCTCAGTGTGTAATACCAGTCTCAGTGTGTAATACCAGTCTCAGTATAATACCAGTCTCAGTTTGTAATACCAGTCTCAGTGTGTAATACCAGTCTCAGTGTAATACCAGTCTCAGTGTAATACCAGTCTCAGTGTGTAATACCAGTCTCAGTATAATACCAGTCTCAGTGTGTAATACCAGTCTCAGTATGTAATACCAGTCTCAGTATAATACCATTCTCAGTATAATACCAGTCTCAGTGTGTAATACCAGTCTCAGTGTAATACCAGTCTCAGTGTAATACCAGTCTCAGTGTGTAATACCAGTCTCAGTGTGTAATACCAGTCTCAGTGTAATACCAGTCTCAGTGTAATACCAGTCTCATTATAATACCAGTCTCATTATAATACCAGTCTCAGTATAATACCAGTCTCAGTGTGTAATACCAGTCTCAGTGTGTAATACCAGTCTCAGTGTGTAATACCAGTCTCAGTGTGTAATACCAGTCTCAGTATAATACCAGTCTCAGTATGTAATACCAGTCTCAGTGTGTAATACCAGTCTCAGTATGTAATACCAGTCTCAGTATAATACCAGTGTCAGTGTGTAATACCAGTCTCAGTGTGTAATACCAGTCTCAGTGTGTAATACCAGTCTGTGTGTAATACCAGTCTCAGTGTGTAATACCAGTCTGTGTGTAATACCAGTCTCAGTGTGTAATACCAGTCTGTGTGTAATACCAGTCTCAGTGTGTAATACCAGTCTCAGTGTGTAATACCAGTCTCAGTATAATACCAGTCTCAGTGTGTAATACCAGTCTCAGTGTGTAATACCAGTCTCAGTGTGTAATACCAGTCTCAGTGTGTAATACCAGTCTCAGTGTGTAATACCAGTCTCAGTATAATACCAGTCTCAGTGTGTAATACCAGTCTCAGTGTGTAATACCAGTCTCAGTGTGTAATACCAGTCTCAGTGTGTAATACCAGTCTCGGTGTGTAATACCAGTCTCGGTGTGTAATACCAGTCTCGGTGTGTAATACCAGTCTCGGTGTGTAATACCAGTCTCAGTATGTAATACCAGTCTCAGTGTGTAATACCAGTCTCAGTGTGTAATACCAGTCTCAGTGTGTAATACCAGTCTCAGTGTGTAATACCAGTCTCAGTATGTAATACCAGTCTCAGTGTGTAATACCAGTCTCAGTGTGTAATACCAGTCTCAGTGTGTAATACCAGTCTCAGTGTGTAATACCAGTCTCAGTATAATACCAGTCTCAGTATGTAATACCAGTCTCAGTGTGTAATACCAGTCTCAGTATGTAATACCAGTCTCAGTATGTAATACCAGTCTCAGTATGTAATACCAGTCTCAGTGTGTAATACCAGTCTCAGTATAATACCAGTCTCAGTATAATACCAGTCTCAGTATAATACCAGTCTCAGTATGTAATACCAGTCTCAGTGTGTAATACCAGTCTCAGTGTGTAATACCAGTCTCAGTATGTAATACCAGTCTCAGTGTGTAATACCAGTCTCAGTGTGTAATACCAGTCTCAGTATAATACCAGTCTCAGTGTGTAATACCAGTCTCAGTATGTAATACCAGTCTCAGTGTGTAATACCAGTCTCAGTGTGTAATACCAGTCTCAGTATGTAATACAGGTCTCTGTATAAGTCTCCCTCTCTCTCTCTCTCTCTCTCTCTCTCTCTCTCTCTCTCTCTCTCTCTCTCTCTCTCTCTCTCTCTCTCTCTCTCTCTCTCTCTCTCTCTCTCTCCCTCTTTCTTTCTATGCTCTCTCTCTCTCTGCTCTCTCTCTCTCTCTCCTCGGTCCCTTTGATAAGTGCTGTTATGTCTGATGTTGCTGTCACCCAGCCAGTTAAAACAGCACCAGATCCTTTGTTGCGCAGGGGAACCGGGGAGCGGCAGAGTGTGACCCCTCTTAACCCTTCAGAGAACCATGTCACTGCCCACAAATAAACTCCATTACATCAGTTCAAATCAGCTTCTATTGCTTCTGTTGTCTGACATGCTGCTGTTGTCTGACCTGCTGCTGTCGTCTGACCTGCTGCTGTCGTCTGACCTGCTGCTGTCGTCTGACCTGCTGTTGTCTAGCCTGCTGCTGTTGTTTGACCTGCTGCTGTTGTCTGACCTGCTGCTGTTGTCTGACCTGCTGCTGTTGTCTGACCTGCTGCTGTTGTCTGACCTGCTGCTGTTGTCTGACCTGCTGCTGTCGTCTGACCTGCTGCTGTTGTCTGACCTGCTGCTGTCGTCTGACTTGCTGTTGTCTAGCCTGCTGCTGTTGTTTGACCTGCTGCTGTCGTCTGACCTGCTGCTGTCGTCTGACCTGCTGTTGTCTGACCTGCTGCTGTTGTCTGACCTGCTGCTGTTGTCTGACCTGCTGCTGTTGTCTGACCTGCTGCTGTCGTCTGACTTGCTGTTGTCTGACCTGCTGCTGTTGTCTGACCTGCTGCTGTTGTCTGACCTGCTGCTGTTGTCTGACCTGCTGCTGTCGTCTGACCTGCTGCTGTCTAGCCTGCTGCTGTTGTTTGACCTGCTGCTGTCGTCTGACCTGCTGCTGTCGTCTGACCTGCTGTTGTCTGACCTGCTGCTGTTGTCTGACCTGCTGCTGTTGTCTGACCTGCTGTTGTCTAGCCTGCTGCTGTTGTTTGACCTGCTGTTGTCTGACCTGCTGCTGTCGTCTGACCTGCTGCTGTTGTCTGACCTGCTGCTGTCGTCTGACCTGCTGCTGTCGTCTGACCTGCTGCTGTCGTCAGACCTGCTGTTGTCTAGCCTGCTGCTGTTGTTTGACCTGCTGCTGTTGTCTGACCTGCTGCTGTTGTCTGACCTGCTGCTGTTGTCTGACCTGCTGCTGTCGTCTGACCTGCTGCTGTCGTCTGACCTGCTGCTGTCGTCTGACCTGCTGCTGTTGTCTGACCTGCTGCTGTTGTCTGACCTGCTGTTGTCTAGCCTGCTGCTGTTGTTTGACCTGCTGCTGTCGTCTGACCTGCTGCTGTCGTCTGACCTGCTGTTGTCTGACGTGCTGTTGTCTGACCTGCTGCTGTTGTCTGACCTGCTGCTGTTGTCTGACCTGCTGCTGTCGTCTGACTTGCTGTTGTCTGACCTGCTGCTGTCGTCTGACCTGCTGCTGTTGTCTGACCTGCTGCTGTTGTCTGACCTGCTGCTGTTGTCTGGCCTGCTGCTGTCGTCTGACCTGCTGTTGTTTGACCTGCTGCTGTTGTTTGACCTGCTGCTGTCGTCTGACCTGCTGCTGTCGTCTGACCTGCTGCTGTTGTCTGACCTGCTGCTGTTGTCTGACCTGCTGCTGTTGTCTGACCTGCTGTTGTCTAGCCTGCTGCTGCTGTTGTTTGACCTGCTGCTGTTGTTTGACCTGCTGCTGTTGTCTGACCTGCTGCTGTTGTCTGACCTGCTGCTGTTGTCTGACCTGCTGTTGTCTAGCCTGCTGCTGTTGTTTGACCTGCTGCTGTTGTCTGACCTGCTGCTGTTGTTTGACCTGCTGTTGTCTGACCTGCTGCTGTTGTCTGACCTGCTGCTGTTGTCTGACCTGCTGCTGTTGTCTGACCTGCTGCTGTTGCCTGACCTGCTGCTGTTGCCTGACCTGCTGCTGTTGTTTGACCTGCTGCTGTTGTTTGACCTGCTGCTGTTGTTTGACCTGCTGCTGTTGTCTGACCTGCTGCTGTTGTTTGACCTGCTGCTGTTTGACCTGCTGCTGTTTGACCTGCTTCTGTTGTCTGACCTGCTGCTGTTGTCTGACCTGCTGCTGCCGTCTGGCCCTCTTGTTTCACCTGGCCCGCTGCTGTCGCCTGGCCCGCTTCTGTTGCCTGGCCCTCTTGTGTCGCCTGGCCCTCTTGTGTCGCCTGGCCCTCTTGTGTCACCTGGCCTTGTGTCGCCTGGCCCTCTTGTGTCGCCTGGCCCTCTTGTGTCGCCTGGCCCTCTTCTGTCGCCTGGCCCGCTTCTGTCGCCTGGCCCTCTTCTGTCGTCTGGCCCGCTTCTGTCGCCTGGCCCTCTCCTGTCGCCTGGCCCTCTTCTGTCTCCTGGCCCGTTGCTGTCTCCTGGCCCGCTTCTGTCTCCTGGCCCGCTGCTGTCGTCTGGTCCGCTTCTGTTGCCTGGCCCTCTTCTGTCGTCTGGCCCTCTTCTGTCGTCTGGCCCGCTTCTGTCGCCTGGCCCTCTTCTGTCTCCTGGCCCGTTGCTGTCTCCTGGCCCGTTGCTGTCTCCTGGCCCACTTCTGTCTCCTGGCCCGTTGCTGTCTCCTGGCCCGCTGCTGTCTCCTGGCCCACTTCTGTCTCCTGGCCCGCTTCTGTCTCCTGGCCCGCTTCTGTCTCCTGGCCCGCTTCTGTCTCCTGGCCTGCCGCCACAGAAAAGACCACTGTATTTATTTATGAAGGAGAGAGAGAAATAGACGTGTGGGGGGAGAAGGAGTGAGTGAGAGAGAGGAGGAGAAAGAGAAAGCCAGGGAGAGAGAGGATGAGGGAGAGAGGTGGTGGTGGGGGAGAGGGAAGGAGGGAGAGGGGAGGAGAAAGGGAGAGAGGTGGTGGTAGGGGAGAGGGGAGGAGAAAGGGTGAGAGGTGGTGGTAGGGGAGAGGGGAGGAGAAAGGGAGAGAGGTGGTGGTAGGGGAGAGGGGAATGAGTGCGAGAGCCAGGGAGAGAGAGAGAGGAGGGGGAGAGATGGTGGTGGGGGAGAGGGGAGGAGAAAGCGAGGGAGGTGGTGGTGGGGGAGAGGGGAAGGAGTGAGAGAGAGTTAATCCCAGAGTGTTATCTATCTGGTGGTGTCTGGATGTGAAACCCCTCGGCAGAGTGTGTTTTCTCCTTGCCCCCTCACACACACACACACACACACACACACACACACACACACACACACACGTGCACATTTTGTTTCCTCAGCAGCCGCCGCATGAAGGACACTATGCTTACAGACAGGAGAGTAGTACTCTCTCTCTCTGGTCCATCTCTCCCTTTCTCTCTCTGTCACCCTCTCTCTCTCTGGTCCATCTCTCCCTTTCTCTCTCTGTCACCCTCTCTCTCTCTGGTCCATCTCTCCCTTTCTCTCTCTGTCACCCTCTCTCTCTCTGGTCCATCTCTCCCTTTCTCTCTCTGTCACCCTCTCTCTCTCTGGTCCATCTCTCCCTTTCTCTCTCTGTCACCCTCTCTCTCTCTGGTCCATCTCTCCTTTTCTCTCTCGGTCACCCTCTCTCTGTCACCCTCTCTCTCTCTGGTCCATCTCTCCCTTTCTCTCTCTGTCACCCTCTCTCTGTCACCCTCTTTCTGTCCGTGTCCATCTCTCCCTTTCTCTCTCTGGTCCATCTCTCCCTTTCTCTCTCTGTCACCCTCTCTCTGTCACCCTCTCTCATCTTTGTCCGTGTCACTCTCTCCCTTATCTCTCTGTCACCCTCTCTCTGTCCGTGTCACTCTCTCCCTTTCTCTCTCTGTCACCCTCTCTCTCTCTGGTCCATCTCTCCCTTTCTCTCACCACTTCCTAACACTATATAGACAGGTCATGATATTCCCTGTTTAATAACACTATAGACAGGTCGTGATATTCCCTGTTTAATAACACTATAGACAGGTCATGATATTCCCTGTTTAATAACACTATAGACAGGTCATGATATTCCCTGTTTAATAACACTATAGACAGGTCGTGATATTCCCTGTTTAATAACACTATAGACAGGTCATGATATTCCCTGTGATATTCCCTGTTTAATAACACTATAGACAGGTCATGATATTCCCTGTTTAATAACACTATAGACAGGTCATGATATTCCCTGTTTAATAACACTATAGACAGGTCATGATATTCCCTGTTTAATAACACTATAGACAGGTCGTGATATTCCCTGTTTAATAACACTATAGACAGGTCATGATATTCCCTGTTTAATAACACTATAGACAGGTCATGATATTCCCTGTTTAATAACACTATAGACAGGTCATGATATTCCCTGTTTAATAACACTATAGACAGGTCATGATATTCCCTGTACATCCTGAGACTTTATGTGTTACATGGTTTTACAGTAGGTGTGAGATCGTCCTCTCTCCCCTGTGAGATGGTTGTCTGCTATGAGAGAGAGAGAGAGATGTTGGCCTTTACAACATGGCTGTATGTTGTGGTTTCTCTTGGTTAGATTTGTCAGAAATAAAATCTGATCTGTCTGTCTGTCTGTCTGTGTCTCTGTCTGTCTGTCTCAGTGACGAGGACATGCAGAGCCTGGCCAGCCTGATGAGTATGAAGCAGGCTGATATCGGCAACCTGGATGACTTTGAGGAGGAGGACGAGGAGAATGAGGAGAACAGGGCCAACCAGGAGGAGAAGGCTGCTAAGATCACAGGTGAGAGGTTACACACACACACCTCTATTTGTTAAGGAGACCAGAAGAAGCTGCTGAGATCACAGACGAAATGCAGCAAATCTCACCCTCCATTGTAAAAGGTCGTCTGACCTCAGTGAGACTTCCTGCTTCCATAAGGGTATTTTTAAAGAGCGTTTTGTCATCAGAAGACCACGTGGGCATGTAGTAACACTCATGAAAAACACTGATTCTACAACTGAGGGCCTCTAAGCATCATGTAGATTAATCCAGTCATCGTGTTGCTGTAGCCACATGGTGGTGTGGCCACATGGTGGTGTTGTAGCCACATGGTGGTGTTGTGGCCACATGGTGTTGTTGTGGCCACATGGTGTTGTTGTGGCCACATGGTGTTGTTGTGGCCACATGGTGGTGTTGTGGCCACATGGTGGTGTTGTAGCCACATGGTGGTGTTGTAGCCACATGGTGGTGTTGTAGCCACATGGTGTTGTTGTAGCCACATGGTGTTGTTGTAGCCACATGGTGTTGTTGTGGCCACATGGTGTTGTTGTAGCCACATGGTGGTGTTGTAGCCACATGGTGGTGTTGTGGCCACATGGTGGTGTTGTGGCCACATGGTGGTGTTGTGGCCACATGGTGGTCTTGTAGCCACATGGTGTTGTTGTGGCCACATGGTGGTGTTGTGGCCACATGGTGGTGTTGTGGCCACATGGTGGTCTTGTAGCCACATGGTGGTGTTGTGGCCACATGGTGGTCTTGTAGCCACATGGTGGTGTTGTTGTAGCCACGTGGTGGTGTTGTTGTGGCCACGTGGTGGTGGTGTTGTGGCCACGTGGTGGTGGTGTTGTGGCCACGTGGTGGTGGTGTTGTGGCCACATGGTGGTGTTGTAGCCACATGGTGGTGTCCGTTGTTGTTCACCATGACCAGACGGCCACAGCTTAACAGTCTGCTTTGACTGAGGCATAAACGGAAATACCCAACACTCTTCCTGATCTTTTTGGGTGACACCTTGTTCCTTTTCTGGTTGGCTTTTTTTTTTACTGATGCTTGTGGGTCAGCATGTGTATATGTGGGTGTATGGGATGTCAGCATGTCTGTGGGTGTATGGGATGTCAGCATGTCTGTGGGTGTGTGGGATGTCAGCATGTCTGTGGGTGTGTGGGATGTCAGCATGTCTGTGGGTGTATGGGATGTCAGCATGTCTGTGGGTGTATGGGATGAGTTTGTGTTTATGGGATGTGTTTATGGATGTGGGTGTATAGGATGTCTGCATGTCTGTGGGTGTATGGGATGAGTTTGTGTTTATGGGATGTGTTTATGGATGTGGGTGTATAGGATGTCTGCATGTCTGTGGGTGTGTGGGATGTGTTCATGTTTATGGGATGTGTTTATGGATGTGGGTGTATAGGATGTCTGCATGTCTGTGGGTGTATGGGATGTCAGCATGTCTGTGGGTGTGGGTGTATGGGATGAGTTTGTGTTTATGGGATGTGTTTATGGATGTGGGTGTATGGGATGTCAGCATGTCTGTGGGTGTATGGGATGAGTTTGTGTTTATGGGATGTGTTTATGGATGTGGGTGTATAGGATGTCTGCATGTCTGTGGGTGTATGGGATGAGTTTGTGTTTATGGGATGTGTTTATGGATGTGGGTGTATAGGATGTCAGCATGTCTGTGGGTGTATGGGATGAGTTTGTGTTTATGGGATGTGTTTATGGATGTGGGTGTATAGGATGTCAGCATGTCTGTGGGTGTATGGGATGAGTTTGTGTTTATGGGATGTGTTTATGGATGTGGGTGTATAGGATGTCAGCATGTCTGTGGGTGTGTGGGATGAGTTTGTGTTTATGGGATGTGTTTATGGATGTGGGTGTATAGGATGTCTGCATGTCTGTGGGTGTGGGTGTATGGGATGTGTTTATGTTTATGGGATGTGTTTATGTTTATGGGTGTATGGGATGTGTTTATGTTTATGGGTGTATGGGATGTGTTTATGGGTGTATGTATCCCTCTCTCTCTCCCTCTATCCCTCTCTCTCCCTCCATCCCTCTCTCTCTCGCTCCCCATCCCTCTCTCTCTCGCTCCCCATCCCTCTCCCTCCATCCCTCTCTCTCTCTCTCTCCCTCCATCCCTCTCTCTCTCCATTCCCCTCTCTCTATCGCTCCATCCCCCTCTCTCTGTCTCGCTCCCCATCCCTCTCTCTCTCTCTCTCCCTCCATCCCTCTCCATCCCTCTCTCTCTCTCTCTCTCTCTCTCCCTCTCTCTCATCTCTCTCTCCCTCTCTCTCTCTCCATCTCTCTCTCTCCCTCCAACCCTCCATCTATCCGTTTATACTCCAGATCACACTGTGACTAATGAATGGGAGCTGCTGTGTTCAGCTTTGCTTGCTCTGACTTCACAAAGCGTAGGCTCTTTACATTAAACTGTGTGTTTCTCCTCTTCCTCTTCCTCTCTGCTCAACGTACATAAATATACATTGGGTGCCTATAGCTGCGCGCCACTGGTCATCTGCATACGGGCGTAAGTCTTTGTAATAGTGGCGGTTGTACTATCTGTAGTCAACCCTCATTGTCATTCCCTTAGTCCAGCGTTTCCCAAACTCGGTCCTGGGGACCCCAAGGGGTGCAGGTTTTGGTTTTAGCCCCTAACACTACACAGCTGATTCAAATAATCAACTAATCATCAAGCTTAAATTATTAGAATCAGCTGTGTCATGTTAGGGGCCTTCCCGAGGACTGAGTTTGGGAAACACTGCCTTAGTCCCTAGGTTGTACATATCAAGAGGATTGTAGTATCCCACAACTCTTTGCAAAAATGCTGAAGAATTCTAAACAATGGGTCCAGCGATGCTAGTTAGTATCGGCGCTAGTCCCATTAATATGAAAAAAAAATTCAAAAGCTTTCTTGTGGAATTATTTTTATTCTTACCTGGGTATTTTCAACCTAGATCAGTCCCAGGATGCTAGCTAGCCTAGCTAGTAATTTGTAGTGGCAAATACGGTAGCATAGCGCTAGCATGACTAACTAAGGATGCTAGCTAGCTAGCATAGCTAGTAACTTGTAGCGGCAGATGCGGTAGCATAGTGCTAGCATGACTAACTAAAGATGCTAGTTAGCCTAGCTAGTAATTTGTAGCGGCAGATGCGGTAGCATAGTGCTAGCATGACTAACTAAAGATGCTAGTTAGCCTAGCTAGTAATTTGTAGCGGCAAATGCGGTAGCATAGTGCTAGCATGACTAACTAAAGATGCTAGTTAACCTAGCTAGTAATTTGTAGTGGCAGATGCAGTAGCATAGTGCTAGCATGACTAACTAAAGATGCTAGTTAGCCTAGCTAGTAATTTGTAGCGGCAAATGCGGTAGCATAGTGCTAGCATGACTAACTAAAGATGCTAGTTAACCTAGCTAGTAATTTGTAGTGGCAGATGCAGTAGCATAGTGCTAGCATGACTAACTAAAGATGCTAGTTAGCCTAGCTAGTAATTTGTAGCTGCAGATGCGGTAGTAAAGTGCTAGCATGACTAACTAAAGATGCTAGTTAGCCTAGCTAGTAATTTGTAGCTGCAGATGCGGTAGTAAAGTGCTAGCATGACTAACTATAGATGCTAGTTAGCCTAGCTAGTCATTTGTAGTGGCAGATGCGGTAGTATAGTGCTAGCATGACTAACTAAAGATGCTAGTTGGTAGCTGCAGTTGTCAGCGAATATACACTTTGGACAGTGCAGCATTTTGGTTTTGAGATCAAATTTATTCATATGATTGGACAGTACAGAATGTCGTCTTTTTAAAGAAGGTTATTTTCATATACACTACCTGTCAAAAGTTGGAACACACCTACTCATTCAATGGTTTTTCTTTATTTTTACAATTTTCTACATTGTAGAATAATAGTAAAGACATCAACACTATGAAATAACACATTGAATCATGTAGTAACCAAAAAAGTGTTAACCAAATCTAAATATAAGTTATATTTGAGATTCTTCAAATAGCCACCCTTTGCCTTAATGACAGCTTTGCACGCTCTTGGCATTCTCTCAACCAGCTTCACCTGGAATGCTTTTCACCAGTAGTGTATATATTTTTATTTATTTAAATGTAACCTTTATTTAACTACGTAAGTCAGCTAAGAAAAAATTATTGTATATCAGGTTTAGAAATGAAAGCACTATATATCTAGTCCCCCCTGCAGATGCCGCTACTGTCTATGAATGTATGTGTGCTTTTAGACTTTACATATGTACTGAATAAAAATAGAAACGCAACAAATTGTTCGTCCCGTGTTTCATGAGTTGAAATAACTGATCCCAGAAATGTTCCATACGCACAAAAAGCTTATTTCTCTTTATTTTGTGCACAAATTTGTTTGCAATCCTGTTAGTGAGCGTTTCTCATTTGCCAAGATAATTAATCCGCCTGACGTGTGGCATATCAAGAAGTTGATTAAACAGCATTATCATTGCATAGGTGCACCTTGTGCTGGGGGGGGGGCAATAAAAGGCCACTCTAAAATAATATGCTGTTTTGTCACAGAACACAATGCCACAATGTCTCAAGCTTTGCTGGAGCGTACAGTTGGCATGCCGACTGTAGGAATGTCCACCAGAGCTGTTACCAGAGAATTGAATGTTCATTTTTCTACCATAAGCCGCCTCCAACGTTGTTTTAGAGAATTTGGCAGTATGTCCAACCGGCCTTACGACCACAGACCACATGTAACCACGCCAGCCCAGGACCTCCACATCCGGCTTCTTCACCTCAGCGGGATCGTCTGAGACTAGGCACCCGGACAGCTGATGAAACTGAGGAGTGTTTCTCCCTGTAATAAATCCCTTTTGTGGGGGAAAAACCTCATTCTGATTGGCTGCGCCCCCCTGCCCAGTCATGTGAAATCCATAGGTTTAGGGCCTATTGAATTCATATCAGTTGACTGATTCCCTTATATGACCTTTAACTCAGTGAAACCGTGGAAGTTGTTGCTTGCTGTGTTTATATTTGTGTTCAGTATACGTGTGTATTAGCTGTGCTAGCAAGGCAAAGTAAACAGGGTTTTATTAGTGTCTATGCATTCTCTTATTCTTAACATGGACAGTATGTGCTAACAATGACTTGGTGAACATATATGTGCTCTTTTAACCTTCTACATATGGCTAGGTATATTCAATATCAAACACACACACACACACACACACGAGTCTGTGAATATATGTGCTCTCTTGCCTTCCACATATATGTGCTCTCTAACACACACACACACACACACACACACACACACACACACGGGTCTGTGAATATATATGCTCTCTTAACCTTCTACATATATGTGCTATCTAACACACACACACACACACACACACACAGGACTCTGAATATATGTTGTCTCTAAGCCCCAGCGTTGCTACCAAAGCTAACACAACTATGTTCTGTCATATACAGGTAACTGCCAAAATAATGGAAACACTATAAGGGATACAAAGTATATTGAAAACGGGTGCTTCCGCACAGGTGTGGTTCCTGAGTTAATTAATCAATTAACATCCCATTATGTATAAAAATGCTGAGCAGGTCATTATTTTGTCTATCTTGGCTATGTCCCCATAGGATGACAACGCCCCCATCCACAGGACGCGAGTGGTCACTGAATGGTTTGAAGAGCATGAAAACGTTGTTGACTAAATGCCATGGCCATCCAAGTCACCAGATCTCAACCCAAATTGAACACTTTTAGGAGATTCTGGGGCGCCGCCCGAGACGGTGTTCTCCAACACCATTTGGCAAAACACCACATGATGTAATTCCTCGTGGAATAATGATGTTGCCATTCCTCTATAGTTCCAGACGCTTGTAGAGTCTAATGCCAAGGCACGTTGAGGCTGCTCTGGCTCCTGGTGGCCCAACGCCCTGTTAAGACACTATGTTGGTGTTTCCTTTATTTTGACAGTTACTTGTACATGTGCTCTCTTAGGTAGCACATTAATGTAAATGCTAACACACATATAACACCTCTGAATATATCTGAATATATGTACTCTCTTAGGCTTCAACATATATGATATTCTACTACCTAACACACATATAACCTCTGAATATATGTGTGTATTGTATGTTTTCTCTCTGCTCACTGCTCTCCTCCCTTCCTGCTCTCCTCCCTTCCTGCTCTCCTCCCTTCCTGCTCTCTGGCCTGGTTGTTTTCAGAGATGGTAAACCAGCTCAATGCTCTCAGCTGCTTAGCCGGAGACCCTGAGGACTACTTCCTAAAGCTGGCTAGTAAAAGGCCAAGCAGCGCTCGGTCTCCCTCCCAAGGTCTTTCTGTTTTCAACTTTCAACCTTTTCTCTTTTTCTTTCTCACTCGTTCTGTCGTTCTGTTGTTCTGTCCTGTTTTGTCTTGTTCTTTCTAACTCTCGTTTCTCTCTCTACTGCCCTAGCTCTCTCTCTCTCTACTGCCCTAGCTCTCTCTCTCTACTGCCCTAGCTCTCTCTCTACTGCCCTAGCTCTCTCTCTCTACTGCCCTAGCTCTCTCTCTCTCTCTACTGCCCTAGCTCTCTCTCTCTACTGCCCTAGCTCTCTCTCTCTACTGCCCTAGCTCCCTCTCTCTCTCTACTGCCCTAGCTCTCGCTCTACTGCCCTAGCTCTCTCTCTCTCTACTGCCCTAGCTCTCTCTCTACTGCCCTAGCTCTCTCTCTCTCTCTACTGCCATATCTCTCTCGCTACTGCCATATCTCTCTCTCTCTCTACTGCCCTAGCTCTCTCTCTCTCTACAGCCCTAGCTCTCTCTCTCTCTACTGCCCTAGCTCTCTCTCTGCTGCCCTAGCTCTCTCTCTACTGCCCTAGCTCTCTCTCTCTCTCTACTGCCCTAGCTCTCTCTCTCTACTGCCCTAGCTCTCTCTCTCTCTCTACTGCCCTAGCTCTCTCTCTCTCTCTACTGCCCTAGCTCTCTCTCTCTACTGCCCTAGCTCTCTCTCTCTCTCTACTGCCCTAGCTCTCTCTCTCTCTCTACTGCCCTAGCTCTCTCTCTATACTGCCCTAGCTCTCTCTCCCTCTACGGCCCTAGCTCTCTCTCCCTCTACGGTCCTAGCCCTCTCTCTCTACTGCCCTAGCTCTCTCCTGCCCTAGCTCTCTCTCTCTGCTGCCCTAGCTCTCTCTCTTTCTACTGCCCTAGCTCTCTCTCTCTCTCTACTGCCCTAGCTCTCTCTCTCTCTCTACTGCCCTAGCTCTCTCTCTCTCTACTGCCCTAGCTCTCTCTCTCTACTGCCCTAGCTCTCTCTCTCTCTACTGCCCTAGCTCTCGCTCTACTGCCCTAGCTCTCTCTCTCTCTACTGCCCTAGCTCTCTCTCTCTCTCTACTGCCCTAGCTCTCTCTCTCTCTCTCTACTGCCCTAGCTCTCTCTCTCTACTGCCCTAGCTCTCTCTATACTGCCCTAGCTCTCTCTCCCTCTACGGCCCTAGCTCTCTCTCCCTCTACGGTCCTAGCCCTCTCTCTCTACTGCCCTAGCTCTCTCCTGCCCTAGCTCTCTCTCTTTCTACTGCCCTAGCTCTCTCTCTTTCTACTGCCCTAGCTCTCTCTCTCTCTCTACTGCCCTAGCTCTCTCTCTCTACTGCCCTAGCTCTCTCTCTCTACTGCGCTAGCTCTCTCTCTCTACTGCCCTAGCTCTCTCTCTCTACTGCCCTAGCTCTCTCTTTCTACTGCCCTAGCTCTCTTTCTACTGCCCAAACTCTCTCTCTTTCTACTGCCCTAGCTCTCTCTTTCTTCTGCCCTAGCTCTCTCTCTCTACTGCCCTAGCTCTCTCTCTCTACTGCCCTAGCTCTCTCTCTCTACTGCCCTAGCTCTCTCTCTCTCTACTGCCCTAGCTCTCTCTCTACTGCCCTAGCTCTCTCTACTGCCCTAGCTCTCTCTCTACTGCCCTAGCTCTCTCTCTCCTGCCCTAGCTCTCTCTACTGCCCTAGCTCTCTCTCTTTCTACTGCCCTAGTTCTCTCTGTCTACTGCCCTAGCTCTCTCTCTCCTGCCCTAGCTCTCTCTCTTTCTACTGCCCTAGTTCTCTGTCTACTGCCCTAGCTCTCTCTCCAGCCCTAGTTCTCTGTCTACTGCCCTAGCTCTCTCTCCAGCCCTAGCGCTCTCTCTTTCTACTGCCCTAGTTCTCTCTACTGGGGAGCTCTCTCTCTTTCTACTTCCCAAG
>NC_143044.1:53987500-54050000 GCF_057628025.1 Oncorhynchus mykiss | reverse complement strand
AGTAGTTATAACTAGTGATTATGATTGATTGATTTTTATGAGATAAGTTTAATGCTAGCTAGCAATTTACCTTGGCTTCTACTGCATTCACGTAACAGGCAGGCTACTCGTGGAGTGCAATGGTTAGAGCGTTGGACTAGTTAACTGTGAGGTTGCAAGATTGGAACCCCTGAGCTGACAAGGTAAAAATCTGTCGTTCTGCCCCTGAACAAGGCAGTTAACCCACAGTTCCCCTGAACAAGGCAGTTAACCCACTGTTCCCCTGAACAAGGCAGTTAACCCACTGTTCCCCTGAACAAGGCAGTTAACCCACTGTTCCCCTGAACAAGGCAGTTAACCCACTGTGCCCCTGAACAAGGCAGTTAACCCACTGTTCCCCTGAACAAGGCAGTTAACCCACTGTTCCCCTGAACAAGGCAGTTAACCCACTGTTCCCCTGAACAAGGCAGTTAACCCACTGTTCCCCTGAACAAGGCAGTTAACCCACTGTTCCCCTGAACAAGGCAGTTAACCCACTGTTCCCCTGAACAAGGCAGTTAACCCACTGTTCCCCTGAACAAGGCAGTTAACCCACTGTTCCCCTGAACAAGGCAGTTAACCCACTGTTCCTAGGCCGTTATTGAAAATAAGAATTTGTTCTTAACTGACTTGCCAGGTTAAATAAAAGTTATAAAAACAAGTTTTTTTTTTTTTTAATAATCGGAAATCAGCGCCCAAAAATACCGATTTCAGATTGTTATGAAAACTTGAAATCGGCCCTAATTAATCGGCCATTCCGATTAATCGGTCGACCTCTAGTTTCAGATCACAAGCCCGTTGGTCTATGCCTATTTCGGAAGCTCTCAATTTGGGCAGCGTGTGCGTGGTCACAGATCTAGCTGACTTATTGAGTTGCGTCTGTCAGTGTGAAGATAATGTGTGGTGTATAATTTAAAATGGTGAAGATATAGGCCAGTCTCTCTCCAGAATGGCTCAGCTGTCTCCCGACCGTTCATTCATTGTTTCATTGTGTGAATTGTTTGCCTTTTTATTGTTTATTTGTATTCATTCTCCATTACATTTGTCACCAGTAGTAAATGTACCATTAATCCCCATCATTTGGTTACTTCATTTTATGTAAATGCATGTATTAATTACAGTCATTTACAGTTCTCATTCTCAACTTGTTACACTTGTTACAACTTGTTACACTTGTGAGAAACAAGTTTAGGATCATTTAATCATTTAATAGCCATTATTTTTTTTCGATTTGTACTTTTTCATCGTCTTTTGTTTGGAGTGCTCCATGTGAGGGAACGGGCACATGTCTGCTCTCTCTGTCCCGATAATGTTGAGGAAGAACACGCATGCCTGAGCCCGTAGAGAAGTACCTGGCCTGATAATGTTGAGGAAGAACACGCATGCCTGAGCCCGTAGAGAAGTACCTGGCCTGATAATGTTGAGGAAGAACACGCATGCCTGAGCCCGTAGAGAAGTACCTGGCCTGATAATGTTGAGGAAGAACACGCATGCCTGAGCCCGTAGAGAAGTACCTGGCCTGATAATGTTGAGGAAGCACACGCATGCCTGAGCGCGTAGAGATGTACCTGGCCTGATAATGTTGAGGAAGAACACGCATGCCTGAGCGCGTAGAGATGTACCTGGCCTCCTGCACGGAAATGTAGGAAAGTGTGTTTGTTTAACATCCATTGCGAATGATAATATATTAAATCTACAGTTCCTCACAATAAATGATTTTAAAATCTTTCCACCAATCTCCCCCTCTAATCACCAATCCTCAGTGTGAAAGAGCGGGGGCAGTTATAGTCCTACTGCAGCATTGACCAATAGGCTGTGAGTTCCATGTGCTAATTTCATTAGCCGCCAATGGATCACAGTGTATCAATGCATCCATGTAACAGAGGCTGGATCACAGTGTATCAATGTGTCCATGTGACAGAGGCTGGATCACAGTGTATCAATGCATCCATGTGACAGAGGCTGGATCACAGTGTATCAATGCATCCATGTAACAGAGGCTGGATGACAGTGTATCAATGCATCCATGTAACAGAGGCTGGATCACAGTGTATCAATGCATCCATGTAACAGAGGCTGGATCACAGTGTATCAATGTAACAGAGGCTGGATCACAGTGTATCAATGCATCCATGTAACAGAGGCTGGATCACAGTGTATCAATGCATCCATGTAACAGAGGCTGGATCACAGTGTATCAATGTGACAGAGGCTGGATCACAGTGTATCAATGCATCCATGTAACAGAGGCTGGATCACAGTGTATCAATGTGTCAGAGGCTGGATCACAGTGTATCAATGTGACAGAGGCTGGATCACAGTGTATCAATGTGTCCATGTGACAGAGGCTGGATCACAGTGTATCAATGCATCCATGTAACAGAGGCTGGATCACAGTGTATCAATGTGTCCATGTAACAGAGGCTGGATCACAGTGTATCAATGCATCCATGTAACAGAGGCTGGATCACAGTGTATCAATGTGTCAGAGGCTGGATCACAGTGTATCAATGTGACAGAGGCTGGATCACAGTGTATCAATGTGTCCATGTGACAGAGGCTGGATCACAGTGTATCAATGCATCCATGTAACAGAGGCTGGATCGCAGTGTATCAATGTGTCCATGTAACAGAGGCTGGATCACAGTGTATCAATGCATCCATGTAACAGAGGCTGGATCACAGTGTATCAATACATCCATGTAACAGAGGCTGGTGATTTGAACTTTGTAGCATTTTTATGATTAACCACGTGACAATGATTTTGAGAAACGAGAAGGTTATTATTGACATTAAACACGAAAATGCGCATATGAAAATCAGAACTGACACGCGGAACGGTAGAAATGACAAGATACATTTGAAGCGTCGCCAAACTTGAAACTCACGCGCCGCCCTAGGAACTCTTTATAAAATATTTGCCTCCACGTTTCCACGGTCAGATTTTGGCTACAGGCTCCTTATGAAGCAAGGTTAGACATGCTTCATAATATGAAATAAAACATTCAGGTTTCAGACAATGAAGTATTTTCAGAGTGCACGCTGCCTCCGGCTCACATTGTAAACGGGTGAAAGAAGCGCTCTTAGCCTGTCGCCTGCACCTGAATGGTGAATGGGAGGCGCGCTTCAACTACCAGTTGAGAAATAAAAATAGCTATTTTTAAATCGTGCACCAAAACTGTGTTTAACACGTGATTGCATTTCGCATTTTGGCGCAATGAATGGGTTTATTAAAAGCATGTTTTACTCCGGCAGCAACCAGACGAGGAGATGCAGGAGAAATCCCTCTCAAAATAGTCTCTGAATGCTGTGCGCGTGTGATAGTTGTGTTGGATAAATAAGATACGCGATGACCAATGAAAATACACACAGGCCAATTTAATTCCGCTAAATTATGCAAATTACCTATAGACCGATAAGCATGACGGTCAAATGTATTTCCGTCAGATTAATAAAACAACTATGGGATTATTTTTTTTCTCCTTGTCATTTCTGCCCGGCAACAGTTTTATTTATCGGCAACAAAAAAGGACAAAAGCAGTCAATTGCCAGCTAACAGAAACCCTGGTGTGTGTGTCTTCGTGTGTGTGTGTATCTGTGTTTGTCTTCGTGTGTATCTGTGTTTGTCTTCGTGTGTGTATCTGTGTTTGTCTTCGTGTGTGTGTGTGTGTGTGTATCTGTGTTTGTCTTTGTGTGTGTGTCTGTATATGTGTGTGTGTAACCTTGTGCGAGTTACACAAGGCCCCCCCCCCAACTCTAAAACACAGAGTGACTTGGGAGCTCTTTCAGAAACAAGGACTCGGTTGTTCCCTGCATTCTTTCTGCTTGTCTGCCCCCTCTATCCCCCTCACCTCTGTCCTCCATCCCTCTTCACCCCCTCTCACTACAAAATACTGCCTCATGACTCCTTGTCGAACAGCAATTTACAATTAGTCAAACCTTCCATTTTGGTGAGTTGTGGAGGTGGGGTACAGTTCTCTTGGGTAAACTCTAAATTAACTTGGATATAATACAGTTTGGGTTGAGGGGATATTTCCTATGGTGACCCTTTAACTTTGTCAAAACCCTAGAATACTCAACCCCTTGACTAACATTCCTCCTCTCAACCCCCTCGCTAACATTCCTCCTCTCAACCCCCTCGCTAACATTCCTCAAATCAACCCCCTCGCTAACATTCCTCAAATCAACCCCCTCACTAACATTCTTCCTCCCAACACACTGGCTAACAATCCTCCTCTCAACCCCCTGGCTAACATTCCTCCTCTCAACCCCCTCAAACATTCCTCCTCCCAACCCCCTCACTAACATTCCTCCTCCCAACCCCTTGACTAACATTCCTCCTCCCAACCCCCTGACTAACATTCCTCCTCCCAACCCCCTCACTAACATTCCTCCTCCCAAACCCCTCACTAACATTCCTCCTCCCAACCCACTCACTAACATTCCTCCTCCCAACCCCCTGGCTAACATTCCTCCTCCCAACCCCCTGGCTAACATTCCTCCTCCCAACCCCCTGGCTAACATTCCTCCTTTCAACCCCCTCAAACATTCCTCATCTCAACCCCCTGGCTAACATTCCTCCTCCCAACCCCCTTGCTAACATTCCTCCTCTCAACCCCCTCAAACATTCCTCCTCCCAACCCCCTCACTAACATTCCTCGTCCCAACCCCCTGACTAACATTCCTCCTCCCAACCCCCTGGCTAACATTCCTCCTCCCAACCCCCTGACTAACATTCCTCCTCCCAACCCCCTCACTAACATTCCTCCTCCCAACCCCCTCACTAACATTCCTCCTCTCAACCCCCTCGCTAACATTCCTCCTCCCAACCCCCTGGCTAACATTCCTCCTCCCAACCCCCTGACTAACATTCCTCCTCCCAACCCCCTGGCTAACATTCCTCCTCCCACCCCCCTAGCTAACATTCCTCCTCCCAACCCCCTGGCTAACATTCCTCATCTCAACCCCCTGGCTAACATTACTCCTCCCAAACCCCTGGCTAACATTCCTCCTCTCAACCCCCTCAAACATTCCTCCTCTCAACCCCCTCAAACATTCCTCCTCTCAACCCCCTGGCTAACATTCCTCCTCCCAACTCCCTCACTAACATTCCTCCTCCCAACCCCCTCAAACATTCCTCCTCTCAACCCCCTCACTAACAATCCTCCTCCCAACCCCCACACTAACATTCCTCCTCTCAACCCCCTGGCTAACATTCCTCCTCTCAACCCCCTTTGTCACCAACTGTTTCTGGATGGTTAGGAGAAGTTGCTCTCAGAGGATGTGTTGGTACCATTCTTTATTCATGGCTGTGTTCTTAGACAAAATTGTGAGTGAGCCCACTCCCTTGGCTGAGAAGCAACCCCACACATGAATGGTCTCAGGATGCTTTACTGTTGGCATGACACAGGACTGATAGTAGCGCTCACCTTGTCTTCTCCGGACAAGCTGTTTTATGGATGTCCCAAAAATCGGAAAGGGGATTCATCAGAGAAAGTGACTTTAACCTCAGCAGTCCATTCTCTTTACCTTTTGCAGAATATCAGTCTGTCCCTGATGTTTTTCCTGGAGAGAAGTGGCTTCTTTGCTGCCCTTCTTGACACCCGGCCATCCTCCAAGGTCTTCGCCTCACTGTGCGTGCAGATGCACTCACACCTGCCTGCTGCCATTCCTGAGCAAGCTCTGTACTGATGGTGCCCCGATCCCGCAGCTGAATCAACTTTAAGAGCTGGTCCTGGCGCTTTCTGGACTTTCTTGGGCGCCCTGAAGCCTTCTTTACAACAATTGTACCGCTCTCCTTGAAGTTCTTGATGATCCGATAAATGGTCGATTTTAGGTGCAATCTTACTGGCAGCAATATCCTTTTGCCTGTGAAGCCCTTTTTGTGCAAAGCAATGATGACGGCACGTGTTTCCTTGCAGGTAACCATGGTTGACAGAGGAAGAACAATGATTCTAAGCACCACCCTCCTTTTCTGTTATTCAAACTCAATCAGCATGACAGAGTGATCTCCAGCCTTGTCCTCATCAACACTCACACCTGTGTTAACGAGATAATCACTGACATGTCAGCTGGTCCTTTTGTGGCAGGGCTGAAATGCAGTGGAAATGTTTTTGGGGGATTCAGTTCATTTGCATGGCGAAAAGGGACTTTGCCATTAATTGCAATTCATCTGATCACTCTTCATAACATACTGGAGTATATGCAAATTGCCATCATACAAACTGAGGCAGTAGACTTTGTGAAAATTCATATTTGTGTCATTCTCAAAACTTTTGGCCACTACTGTGCACCGCCCTTCAATGAAGTTTTACATTGTCACATCTTAGTGTACCTTCAAATTCTCCCGTCTATGCTAGAGACCGTGATGATCTGATAGGCAACGTCCTTCTTGGAAAGCTCTGAACTTGTGCCTAATAACCAACCTAAAGCTATTTATGCACCTCGCAAGCTAACATGGCGCTCTTCTCAGGTCGTAAGCTATAGTTACCCATAGCTGGCTAGTTAGCTTTGGTTATTTGTTCCAATATATTTTAAAATTCCGCCCCAAAAATGTGTTTAGCTAGCTACATTTATAGGATCCTCACTATGAGTCTGAGACACTTTGAGCATCACATTTTCCTTTGCAACATCTAAAATGAATGTTGTCTATATGTATTTGTTTGCTAGCTAGCATGCAAGAGTAGTACTTATCTCTCACATGCCGACAGATGCAGTCGTCTTGATTGAATCGGACACTTCGTGGCACTTCGTTTGACACGTGACTGCAGTTTGCATTGAATTGTGGGTCATAACAAGCCCGTGAGTGATCAAAGTAGTTCACTTGCTCCCTTGAGCTAAATCGAGGGCAGAGGGGGGGTGGTAAGGTTTGTGAATTGGACCGCCACTTAAGATGGCAATCATACTGCATCCGGTTTCGACAGGGATACCCTGAGGGAAAGTGGCTGGGCTGAGGGGGAGTAAAAATGACACGATTGGACTGCAGCCTGGGTCTTTTCACATGTCTTTTAGCCAAGGCAGGTCTGTCAAAGATGAATGCCACAGCCTCTATGGCTCTGCTTCTCTATCCTCCTTTCTCCTCCGTTCTCTTGGCCGGGGTTAGATACACACTGAACTTGTCTGTTTCTTTCAGCCTGATATACCTAGCCAACCCCCCCCCCCTTCCCCTAGGTCTCTGGCTGTGTGTGAGTGGTGAGTGTTGAATGAGTGACGTGGAGCGGTGTAGTCCGTTTCAACCCTGCGGGGGCTGGCTGACCTGTGTATTGATAAGATCCTGTGTGTGTGTGTGTGTCTGTCAGTGCCCAGCATGGCAGTTGGGATATGAGGTCACTCAGAGCTGACCTCAGAGCACCTGTGTCCTGTGTTACCCAACCATCCGTTTAACTCAACGTTGTGTGTGTACTTTTGACTTACTACTAGCCATGTGGTTCTGAGGTACTACTAGCCGTGTGGTTCTGAGGTACTGCTAGCCGTGTTGTGGTTCTGAGGTAATACTAGCCGTGTGGCTCTGAGGTACTGCTAGCCGTGTTGTGGCTCTGAGGTACTGCTAGCCGTGTTGTGGTTCTGAGGTACTGCTAGCCGTGTTGTGGTTCTGAGGTACTGCTAACTGTGTTGTGGCTGGTTTGGTACTGCTAGCCGTGTTGTGGCTCTGAGGGACTGCTAGCCGTGTTGTGGCTGGTTTGGTACTGCTAGCCGTGTTGTGGCTGGTTTGGTACTGCTAGCCGTGTTGTGACTGGGTTGGTACTGCTAGCCGTGTTGTGACTGGGTTGGTACTGCTAGCCGTGTTGTGGCTCTGTGGTAATGCTAATGTTCATGAATTATTTATAGGAGAGACAAGACCAAGATGAGACTCTGGACAAGGCGGATATGGTATATTTGAGGCCTTTTAATCTAGCATAGTGATATCTGGCAAACGTGCAGCACGGCTCTTATCGTCCACTCTTAGGGAGGTTTCGGAAAAAGAGGGCGTAACACATATTTGGGCAGTACATTTATACATTGGAATGACGTAGGTAGATTCTAGTAGTCCTGGCTCCTGGTTGGTTGTTCGTAGGTGATAGACAGTCCTCTCCAGCCTGTTGTCTGTATCTCATTGGTTCTTGACAGAGTTCATTGTCTTTGTAGCCCATCCCAAAGGGTTTGGAGCAGTGTATATTCATGGGTTATCAGTGTGTTTAACAACAGTCCGTGAATGCGTCATTACATGTTTTAATATGTTATTACAACACTAACCATGTGTGTCTGGGTTGGTATTGCTAACCTTGTTGTGGCTCTGAGGTACTGCTAGCCGTGTTGTGGCTGGTTTGGTACTGCTAGCCGTGTTGTGGCTCTGAGGGACTGCTAGCCGTGTTGTGGCTGGTTTGGTACTGCTAGCCGTGTTGTGACTGGGTTGGTACTGCTAGCCGTGTTGTGGCTCTGTGGTAATGCTAACCATGTGTGTCTGGGTTGGTATTGCTAACCTTGTTGTGGCTCTGAGGTACTGCTAGCCGTGTTGTGGCTCTGAGGTACTGTTAGCCGGTAATGCTAACCGTGTTGTAGCTCTGAGGTACCTGGTCAGCTATTTTAGTGTTGAATGTGTGTTCCTAAGTAAAGTACAGTGAAGTGTTATTGACTGTACGTTTGTTTATTCCAGGTGTAACTCTGTGTTGTTGTTTTTGTTGCACTGCTTTGCTTTGCTTTATCTTGACCAGGTCGCAGTTGTAAATGAAAACTTGTTCTCAACTGGCCCACCTGGTTAAATAAAGGTGTTCTCAACTGGCCCACCTGGTTAAATAAAAGTGTTCTCAACTGGCCGACCTGGTTAAATAAAGGTGTTCTCAACTAGCCTACCTGGTTAAATAAAGGTGTTCTCAACTGGCCTACCTGGTTAAATAAAGGTGTTCTCAACTGGCCTACCTGGTTAAATAAAGGTGTTCTCAACTGGCCCACCTGGTTAAATAAAGGTGTTCTCAACTAGCCCACCTGGTTAAATAAAAGTGAAATAAATTACATTTAACAAAAAACAGAAGAGTTTTAGAGGATGTAAAGTTATACAATGCCTGTAAAATTACATTATGATGCAATCTTTTGATATGCCATATCTCTCTCCTCTCCCTCTTTCTTTCCCTCTCCCCTCCCTCACTCCCTCTCCCCTCCCTCACTTCCTATCCATTTCCCTCACTCCCTCTCTCCCCTTCCCTCTCTCCCTCCCCCCTCACTCCCCATCCCTTTCCCTCTCTCCCTCCCCCCTCACTCCCCATCCCTTTCCCTCTCTCCCTCTCCCCCCTCACTCCGTCTCTCCCCTCCCTCACTCTGTCTTCCCCCCTCCATCTCCATCTCTCCCCTCCCTCACTCCGTCTTCCCCCCTCCATCTCCGTCTCTCCCCTCCCTCACTCCGTCTTCCCCCCTCCGTCTCCCTCTCTCCCTCTCCCCCCTCACTCTGTCTCTCCCCTCCCTCACTTCGTCTCCCCCCTCCATCTCCGTCTCTCCCCTCCCTCACTCCGTCTTCCCCCCTCCATCTCCGTCTCTCCCCTCCCTCACTCCGTCTTCCCCCCTCCATCTCCGTCTCTCCCCTCCCTCACTCTGCCTTCCCCCCTCCGTCTCCCTCTCTCCTTCAGATCCAACCCGTTCTACGAGCCCCGGACCTCCAGCCCATCCCGGCCCTCCGGGGGCCCCTCTCCAGACTTCAGTAACCAGAAGAGGAGAGCCCCGCTACCTCCCAGACCTCCAGGCCCCAGCCCCTCGGCCCCCAACACCTCCAGGGAGGGGGCAGAGAGGGAGAGATTCATGCCCAGTAGACCCAGTGCCGTGGCAGCTGTGGTGGGGCGAGATCTGGCCTTCTCCTCCCCTAAGGTAAGACTCTTTGAAGAGGGTAGTGGCACTAGAGTAGGGGTATTCATGACGTGTGTGTGTGTGTGTGTGTGTGGTTGCTCACAAAGTGTGTGTAGTTGTGTTTGCATGTGCCTCCGTGTGTGTCCAGTCACCTCCAACCTCCTCATCTGAATATAGGTATTAGTTTATTGGGTTGTTTGTTTGTTTATTTATTTATTTAAATTCTGCATTTCTGCTAGTTGTAATTAAACGGCTGGTGGTCACACACACATGATGAGCCACCCCAGTGGCCGGGAGTGATTGGGTGGGGGGGGTGGGGGGGGGTTTAAGTAGTCTATATGAGATGCAGGGCAGAAAGCATATGAGGGGCTTAAACACATCAGCAGACTGATTACAGGGGGGGTAAGAACCCCATCTGCCCCCATAACCCCCCCCCGCGGACACACACACACACCCTCCCTCCGTGGCTGGCTGTTGTAGTTGTGTAGGACTTGGTGCGGTAACAGTAATGGTGGTACTATGTCATTAAGGAAGGTTTATCAACCAGCTGCACAGCCGTGTGACTGTGGGTGAGGGGGTCTAAACAACTTTAATTACCCAGACTCAGTGGCCTGTGGTGGGCTGCACTCCGCCAAGGGCTGCCCCTGTCTTTAGAGCTCAGCGGAGGAGGGAGAGAGGGGAGGGAGAGAGGGGAGGGAGATAGGGGAGAGAGAGAGGAGGGAGAGAGGAGTGAGTGAGAGAGGGAGAGAGAGAGGAGTGAGTGAGAGAGAGGGAGAGAGGAGGGAGAGAGGAGGGAGAGAGGAGGGAGAGAGGGGGAGAGAGGAGGGAGAGAGAGGAGGGGGGAGAGAAACTGAGGCTGTTGCAGGAGAGATATCCAGTGGAAAATGAGGCTCAGACTTTAACATGTAGAGGTGGTGAGAATAGGGTTTGGTTTCTGTAAATATTCTCACAGCGAAAAACACACACACACACACACACACACACACACACACACACACACACACACACACACACACACACACACACACACACAATGATGAGAAACTCCTACACACGTGTGTATGTGTCTGTGTGTTAGTACGCACAGATTCCAGTTTGCCCAAAAAACACAGGCTGTTCCTCTGCTTCTCAATGTTTTGTGTGTGTGGTGTGTGTGTGGGTGGTGTGTGGGTGGGTGGTGTGTGTGTGTGTGGGGGTGGTGTGTGGGTGTGTGTGGTGTGGGTGGGTGGCGTGTGTGTGTGTGTGGGTGGCGTGTGTGTGTGTGTGGGTGGTGGGTGTGTGTGGGTGTGGGTGGTGTGGGTGGTGTGTGTGTGTGTGTGCATCTGCTTGTGTGTGGTCTTGTTTAAGTCCTCCGTGTGTGTGTGTGTGTGTGTGTGTGTGTGTTAGTCCAGTTTGTCATGGTGTTAAGGCTACCTCTTCAACAACAGGCTGTGGTGGATCAGGACAGGCTGTGGTGAATCAGGACAGGCTGTGGTGAATCAGGACAGGCTGTGGTGGATCAGGACAGGCTGTGGTGAATCAGGACAGGCTGTGGTGAATCAGGACAAGCTGTGGTGAATCAGGACAGGCTGTGGTGAATCAGGACAGGCTGTGGTGAATCAGGACAGGCTGTGTTCTTGTATCCTCCACTCTTTGTATAAGAGTATGATTTTAACATGGACATTTAGTCATTAAACAGACGCTCTCATCCAGAGCTGCTTCCAGACAGAACCTTCATTAGTAGCGTGGTGAGACCGTACCTTCATCAGTAGCGTGGTGAGACAGTACCTTCATCAGTAGCTAGGTGAGACAGTACCTTCATCAGTAGCGAGGTGAGACAGTACCTACATCAGTAGCTAGGTGAGACAGTACCGTCATCAGTAGCGAGGTGAGACAGTACCTTCATCAGTAGCGTGATGAGACAGTACCTTCATCAGTAGCGTGGTGAGACAGTACCTTCATCAGTAGCGTGGTGAGGCAGTACCTTCATCAGTAGCGTGGTGAGACAGTACCTTCATCAGTAGCGTGATGAGACAGTACCTTCATCAATAGCTAGGTGAGACGGTACCTTCATCAGTAGCTAGGTGAGACAGTACCTTCATCAGTAGCGTGGTGAGACAGTACCTTCATCAGTAGCGTGGTGAGACAGTACCTTCATCAGTAGCGTGATGAGACAGTACCTTCATCAGTATCTAGGTGAGACAGTACCTTCATCAGTAGCTAGGTGAGACAGTACCTTCATCAGTAGCGTGGTGAGACAGTACCTTCATCAGTAGCTAGGTGAGACAATACCTTCATCAGTAGCGTGGTGAGACAGTACCTTCATCAGTAGCTAGGTGAGACAATACCTTCATCAGTAGCTAGGTGAGACAATACCTTCATCAGTAGCTAGGTGAGACAGTACCTTCATCAGTAGCGTGATGAGACAGTATCTTCATCAGTAGCGAGGTGAGACAGTACCTTCATCAGTAGCATGATGAGACAGTACCTTCATCAGTAGCGTGGTGAGACAGTACCTTCATCAGTAGCGTGGTGAGACAGTACCTTCATCAGTAGCTAGGTGAGACAATACCTTCATCAGTAGCTAGGTGAGGCAGTACCTTCATCAGTAGCGTGATGAGACAGTACCTTCATCAGTAGCTAGGTGAGACAATACCTTCATCAGTAGCTAGGTGAGACAGTACCTTCATCAGTAGCTAGGTGAGACAGTACCTTCATCAGTAGCGTGATGAGACAGTACCTTCATCAGTAGCGTGATGAGACAGTACCTTCATCAGTAGCTAGGTGAGACAGTACCTTCATCAGTAGCTAGGTGAGACAGTACCTTCATCAGTAGCGTGGTGAGACAGTACCTTCATCAGTAGCTAGGTGAGACAGTACCTTCATCAGTAGCTAGGTGAGACAGTACCTTCATCAGTAGCGAGGTGAGACAGTACCTTCATCAGTAGCTAGGTGAGACAGTACCTTCATCAGTAGCGTGGTGAGACAGTACCTTCATCAGTAGCGTGGTGAGACAGTACCTTCATCAGTAGCTAGGTGAGACAGTACCTTCATCAGTAGCGTGGTGAGACAGTACCTTCATCAGTAGCTAGGTGAGACAGTACCTTCATCAGTAGCGTGGTGAGACAGTACCTTCATCAGTAGCTAGGTGAGACAGTACCTTCATCAGTAGCGTGGTGAGACAGTACCTTCATCAGTAGCTAGGTGAGACAGTACCTTCATCAGTAGCTAGGTGAGACAGTACCTTCATCAGTAGCGTGGTGAGACAGTACCTTCATCAGTAGCGTGGTGAGACAGTACCTTCATCAGTAGCGTGGTGAGACAGTACCTTCATCAATAGCTAGGTGAGACGGTACCTTCATCAGTAGCGAGGTGAGACAATACCTTCATCAGTAGCTAGGTGAGACAGTACCTTCATCAGTAGCGTGGTGAGACAGTACCTTCATCAGTAGCTAGGTGAGACAGTACCTTCATCAGAAGCGTGGTGAGACAGTACCTTCATCAGTAGTTCCAGTTGAAGTCGGAAGTTTGCATGCACCTTAGCCAAATACATTTAAACTCAGTTTAAATGTTTGTAGGTTTGTAGACCTCCTTGCTGGCACACGCTTTTTCAGTTCTGCCCACAAATGTTCTGTGGGATTGAGGTCAAGGCTTTGTGATGGCCCTCCAATACCTTGACTTTGTTGTCTTTAAGCCATTTTGCCACAACTTTGGAAGTATGCTTGGGGTCATTGTCCATTTGGAAGACCCATTTGCGACAAAGCTTTAACTTCCTGACTGATGTCTTGAGATGTTGCTTCAATATATCCACATAATTGTCCTTCCTCATGATTCCATCTATTTTGTGAAGTGCACCAGACCCTCCTGCAGCAAAGCACCCCCACAACAAGATGCTGCCACCCCCGTGCTTCACGGTTGGGATGGTGTTCTTCGGCTTGCAAGCCTCCCCCTTTTTCCTCCAAATGTGAAGATGGTCATTATGGCTAAACAGTTAAATTGTTGTTTCATCAGACCAGAGGACATTTTTCTCCAAAAAGTACAATCTTTGTCCCCATGTGCAGTTGCAAACCGTAGTATGGCTTTTTTATAGCGGTTTTGGAGCAGTGGCTTCTTCCTTGCTGAGCGGCCTTTCAGGTTATGTCGATATAGGACTCGTTTTACTGTGGATATTGATACTTTTGTACCTGTTTCCTCCAGCATCTTCACAAGGTCCTTTGCTGCTGTTCTGGGATTGATTTGCACGTACGTTCATCTCTAGGAGACAGAACGCGTCTCCTTCCTGAGCGGTATGACGGCTGCGTGGTCCCATGGTGTTCATACTTGCGTACTACTGTTTGTACAGATGAACGTGGTACCTTCAGGAGTTTCGAAATTGCTCCCAAGGATGAACCAGACTTGTGGAGGTCTACAATATTTTCTGAGGTCTTTGCTGATTTCTTTTGATTTTCCCATGATGTCAAGCAAAGAGGCAGTGAGTTTGAAGGTAGGCCTTGAAACACATCCACAGGTACACCTCCAACTGACTCCAATGATGTCTTAGTGTATGTAAACTTCTGACCCACTGGAATTGTGATACAGTGAATTAATCTGTCTGTAAAGAACTGTTGGAAAAATGACTTGTGTCATGCACAAAGTAGATGCCCCAACCGACTTGCCAAAACTACAGTTTGTTATCAAGATATTTGTGGAGTGGCTGAAAAACGAGTTTTAATGACCCTAAGTGTATGTAAACTTCCGACTTCAACTGTAAGTGAGACAACCACATCTAGTTTCAGGTGTTACGGTGATACACCTGGTATAGATGCTGTTTCCTGAATATACTGACGTTAACAACACCTTCATAATATTGACTTGCACTCTCACAGGAAACTGTTCAGTGTAAAAAACCCAGCAGCGTTGCAGTTCTTGACACAAGCCGGTGTGCCTGGCACCTACTACCATACCCCGTTCAACGGCACTCAAATCTTTTGTCTTGTCCATTCACCCTCTGAATGGCATGACATGCACAGTCCTCGTCTCAATTGGCGTAAAAATCCTTCTTTAACCCGTCTCCTCCCCTTCACCTACCCTGAGTTGAGGTGACATCAATAAGGGATCATATCTTTCGCCTGGATTCACCTGGTCAGTCTATTTCATGGAAAGAGCAGCTGTTCTTCATGTTTGTAAACTCAGTGTATCTCCGTCATAGTAAGGACATTTCTCCTCAGCGTTAGTGTAACGAAGGCAAGGGTGTTATTGTCTATTTTTAGGAGCGAAGACAATCTCTCCAGTGTGTGGTATCCATACAGATTCATTTACACTGAACAGTATGTTAAAGTAGGGTGGGTTTGTTTGGGTCAAAGGGCAATTGTTGCCTACTGTAAGTGGCAGTTTACCAAAAGCGGTTCTACATTTCATTTGTCATTTTTCTTCATACTGTATGAGGGTATTTCCTGACATTTCACATGAGGCATTTCCACTGGCTGGTGACGTCCCCCTGGTGGCTGGTGACGTCCCCCTGGTGGCTGGTGACGTCCCCCTGGTGGCTGGTGAAGTCCCCCTGGTGACGTCCCCCCTGGTGGCTGGTGACGTCCCCCTGGTGACGTCCCCCCTGGTGGCTGGTGACGTCCCCCTGGTAACGTCCCCCTGGTGGCTGGTGGCGTCCCCCTGGTGGCTGGTGGCGTCCCCCTGGTGGCTGGTGACGTCCCCCTGGTGACATCCCCCTGGTGGCTGGTGACGTCCCCCTGGTGGCTGGTGACGTCCCCCTGGTGGCTGGTGACGTCCCCCTGGTGGCTGGTGGCGTCCCCCTGGTGGCTGGTGACGTCCCCCTGGTGACGTCCCCCTGGTGACTGGTGACGTCCCCCTGGTTGTTTGTTACTCTTTTATAACCATTCATCAAAGTTACTGGACTCTCAGTACGTACTTCCCCAGTCCTTCACTCTGCTGTCTCTCTCTGTCTCTTTGTCTCTCTCTCTTTGTCTCTCTCTGTCTCTTTGTCTCTCTCTCTTTGTCTCTCTCTCTCTTTGTCTCTCTCTCTCTTTGTCTCTCTCTGTCTCTCTCTCTGCCTCTCTCTCTGTCGCCCTCGGTCTCTCTCTGCGTCTCTCTCTGTCTCTCTCTCTGTCTCTCTCTCTCTCCTCTCTGTCTCTCTGTCTGTCTCTCTCTCTCTGCCTCTCTCTCTGCCTCTCTCTCTGCCTCTCTCTCTGCCGCTCTCTCTGCCTCTCTCTCTGTCTCTCTCTCTGTCTCTCTCTCTCTCCCTCTTTCTCTCCCTCTTTCTGTCTCGCTCTGTCTCTCTCTCTCAGCCTCTCTCTGTCTCTCTCTCTCTGCCTCTCTCTCTGCCTCTCTCTCCCTCGCTGTCTCTCTCTCCCTCGCTGTCTCTCTCTCTGTCTCTCTCTCTGTCTCTCTCGGCCTCTCTCTGTCTCACTCTCGGTCTCTGTGTCTGTCTGTCTCTCTTTCTTTCTCCATCCCTCTCTCTTCCTCTGTCTTAGAGGACAATGAAAGACCGATCCCAGAGTGCGTTGAGGTTTTGCTTCTCTGGAGTCGCGGAGACGGAACGTCTGTCTGAAGGATTCATTTAAATGAACAGAGTAACTTTCTAAAAGAAAGAGAGAAGGAAGAACGGACGAGAGATTCATGTCTGTCCCGTTTCAGTCCATCTCCTTCCCGGGGGCCACTCCTTCTCTCCTCCTCCTCCTCCTCCTCCTCTGTCACTGTCACTGTCTCTGCTTCGTTGTCTCTGTTCCAGAAGTTTCAGTGAGCCGTTCTGCCCTCAGCTGCTCTGATCTCGCGGATTTTCATCAGTTTCCGCTTCATGAATTTATTAGCCTTTATTTTCATATGGAGAAAAGTCACGAACAGAACGCCGATGTCGGAGGAAAAGTTTGTGCAAAGAAGAAGAGTTATATTTCCTGTTCTATATTAACATAAGAGTTATATTTCCTGTTCTATATTAACATAAGGACTTTCAGAGAGTTCTGTGTTTCAACTAAGATCCGAGTCTTCTGGTGCAGCCGTTTAGCTGAAGTAGACCTTGAAATATTCACTTCCTGTATCGTGCACACATGTCCTGACACACGCGTGCTCTCACACACACTTTACTTTACACACACACACACACACACATTTGTTTGACCAAACAATTGATTAAAAATCTTATTTTCCCCTAACTCTTAACGCCTAATTCTTCTGGTCCCAACAAGGATAGTAACACACACACACACACACACACACACACACACACACACACACACACACACACACACACACACACACACACACACACAGCATCCTCCAGGCTCCTCAGGATGGTGACTAAGTGAAACAACAGGAGAGGTATGCTGCTTTTCCCCTCAAATAAAAGGTTTCTGTTATTCAGATGAATCAAAGGCCCGAATTAAATAGTGTTTCTGAGGAGCTGAGAGCACAGAGCACCTCTCACAAGGAGGCCTGGACTATATTCACACACCGAGACACACACCGAGACACACACACACACACCGAGACACACACACACGCGCGCGCACACACCGAGACACAAGTGCGCACACACACACCGAGACACACGTGCACACACACCCTGAGACGCAAACACACACACACACACACACACACACACACACTGAGACGCACATATACACACACACACCTAGACACACACTGAGACACACACACACACCGAGACACACACACACAAAGACACACACCGAGACACACACACATACACACAGAGAGAGAGAGAGCGTCTCACAGGGAGGCCAGGACCAGAGCACGGCTCCTTTCATTCCTCCTCCTTTGTTTTTCCGGCCCTCCACAGCAGCAGCCTGAGTGGAAATTGAAATGAGAATAAATTAACATGATTTAATTGAGTTCGCAGAAGGCTGTGATATTTCTTAATTAGCTTACAGAAAGGGTGAGAGAAGGCGAGAGCCTGCCGTTCTGACATTGTGGAGTTTTCCTTGGTTGAGGAGAAGATGAAGAGTAGAGGAGTAGTTTTTTGTATAGGATGACGGTATGGGGGGACCGAGAGAATACTGCACTCCTCTTTCCTCACCTGGCCCTCCTTGTCTCTTTTCTTCACCTCCTTTTCTCCTCTCACTGTTGACCTGTCCCCTCTCTCATTTGCTACACACCTTCTTTCTGTTCTCCTCTCTCCTCCTCCCCCTCTTCTCTCCTCCTCTCACCTCCTCCCCCTCCTCTCACCTCCTCCCCCTCTTTTCTCCTCCTCCCCCTCTTTTCTCCTCCTCCCCCTCTTTTCTCATCCTCTCTCCTCCTCCCCCTCTTCTCTCCTCCTCTCACCTCCTCCCCCTCCTCTCACCTCCTCCCCCTCCTCTCACCTCCTCCCCCTCTTTTCTCCTCCTCCCCCTCCTCTCTCATCCTCTCTCCTCCCCCTCCTCTCTCCTCCTTTCTCCTCCTCTCTCCTCCTCCCCCTCTTTTCTCATCCTCTCTCCTCCCCTCCTCCTCTCTCCTCCTCCCCCTCTTTTCTCCTCCTCTCCTCCTCCCCCTCTTTTCTCCTCCTCTCCTCCTCCACTCCTCTCCTCCTTTCTCATCCTCTCTCCTCCTTTCTCCTCCTCTCTCCTCCTCCCCCTCCTCTCCTCCTCCCCCTCCTCTCCTCCTCTCCTCCTCTCTCCTCCTTTCTCCTCCTCTCTCCTCCTTTCTCCTCCTCTCTCCTCCTCCACCTCCCCCTCCTCTCCTCCTCTCTCCTCCTCCACCTCCCCCTCCTCTCCTCCTCTCTCCTCCTCCCCCTCCTCTCATCCTCTCTCCTCCTTTCTCCTCTCTCCTCCCCCTCTTTTCTCATCCTCTCTCCTCCTCCCCTTCTTTTCTCATCCTCTCTCCTCCTCCCCCTCCTCTGTCCTCCTCTCTCCTCCTCCCCCTCTTTTCGCCTCCTCTCTCTCCTCCTCCCCCTTTTCTCCTTCTCTCTCCTCTCTCCTCCTTTTCCTCCTCCTCTCTCCTCTCATCCACAGGAAGTCACTTATCTACACGGCTATTAATATAAAAACAGTTTTCATTGAAATATTTAGCGTTTTGTCTTAAGATGAAAAAGACAAGGAAATTCTAATGAGCATCAAACATTTAATTTGACCTTTTGCGCTAACAAGGTTTTTCAGCGTACAGCTTTGACCCCTGTTAGACGACTGTAGCTGTATTGATCTGCCGTACCTCAAACAACACGTTGTTCCTTTGGACGGATTGATTAGGATTCAAATCTCTCAAACAGCCTCGTACTCTTAGAGCTCCCTCATATAGAGGCATATCATATAGGTATGAGACCAAGCCCTTGGCCCCTCTGGCCCCTCAATAAGCTGTGTAACAGTAGTATAATCCTGAGGGGTAAGGTAAGCCAGTCCTCCTCCTCTCTGTGAGCTGGGGGATACTAGAGCTGGTGAGAGCTATAGGAGAGGAGAAGCACTAAAAGCCAGTCACTAGACTTCCTGTTCAGGACAGGTTAGTGCTGCAGGGCACGACTGTCACAGAGAGTGAGAGGGGGGGGGGGGGGGGTCTGAGAAAGAAAGGGGACAGAAAAGGGGGGAACAGGGAGGGGGGGGCTGAGAAAGAGGGGGGGATCTGGGAGGGGGACTGAGAAAGAGGGGGGATCTGGGAGGGGGGACTGAGAAAGAGGGGGGATCTGAGAGGGGGGACTGAGAAAGAGGGGGGATCTGGGAGGGGGGACTGAGAAAGAGGGGGGATCTGAGAAAGAGGGGGGATCTGGGAGGGGGGACTGAGAGAGGGGGGGACTGGGAGTGAGGACTGAGAAAGAGGGGGGGCCTGAGAAAGAGGGGGAACTGGGAGTGAGGACTGAGAAAGAGAGGGGGACTGGGAGGGGGAACTAAGATTGAAAAGAGTAAAAGAGGGGCCTCTTTTAATATAGATAAATCCCATTGAATTGATAGAGATATATAGATAAAGCCCATTGAATTGAGAGGGAGGGAGAGATATAGATAAAGCCCATTGAATTGATAGAGAGATATAGATAAAGCCCATTGAATTGATAGAGGGAGGGAGAGAGATAGATAAAGCCCATTGAATTGATAGAGAGATATAGATAAAGCCCATTGAATTGAGAGGGAGGGGTGTATATATATATATATATATATATACACAGTGGGGCAAAAAAGTATTTAGTCAGCCACCAATTGTGCAAGTTCTCCCACTTAAAAAGATGAGAGATGCCTGTAATTTTCATCACACTTCAACTATGACAGACAAAATGAGAAAAAAAATCCAGAAAATCACATTGTAGGATTTTTAATGAATTTATTTGCAAATTATGGTGGAAAATAAGTATTTGGTCACCTACAAACAAGCAAGATTTCTGGCTCTCACAGACCTGTAACTTCTTCTTTAAGAGGCTCCTCTGTCCTCCACTCGTTACCTGTATTAATGGCACCTGTTTGAACTTGTTATCAGTATAAAAGACACCTGTCCACAACCTCAAACAGTCACACTCCAAACTTCACTATGGCCAAGACCAAAGAGCTGTCAGAGCTGTTCCTTGTCTAGGTCTCTACATCTGGGCAGACTCTATCAACCAAACCCCGCCCATCTGGTAGGCAGACTCTATCAACCAAACCCCGCCCATCAGGCAACTGTAGGCAGACTCTATCAACCAAACCCCGCCCATCTGGCAGGCAGACTCTATCAACCAAACCCCGCCCATCTGGTAGGCAGACTCTATCAACCAAACCCCGCCCATCTGGTAGGCAGACTCTATCAACCAAACCCCGCCCATCTGGTAGGCAGACTCTATCAACCAAACCCCGCCCATCTGGTAGGCAGACTCTATCAACCAAACCCCGCCCATCTGGCAGGCAGACTCTATCAACCAAACCCCGCCCATCTGGCAGGCAGACTCTATCAACCAAACCCCGCCCATCTGGCAACTGCAGGCAGACTCTATCAACCAAACCCCGCCCATCTGGTAGGCAGACTCTATCAACCAAACCCCGCCCATCTGGCAGGCAGACTCTATCAACCAAACCCCGCCCATCTGGCAGGCAGACTCTATCAACCAAGTGTTTGAAAGATAACAAAATATATCCAGTTAAAGTTGGAAGTTTACATACACTTAGGTTGGAGTCATTAAAACTTGTTTTTCAACCACTCCACAAATTTCTTGTTAACAAACTATAGTTTTGGCAAGTCGGTTAGGACATCTACTTTGGGCATGACACAAGTCATTTATCCAACAATTGTTTACAGACAGATTATTTCACTTATAATTCACTGTATCATAATTCCAGTGGGTCAGAAGTTTACATACATTAAGTTGACTGTGCCTTTAAACAGCTTGGAAAATTCCAGATAATTTTGTCATGGCTTTAGAAGCTTCTGATAGGCTAATTGACATCATTGGAGTCAATTGGAGGTGTACCTGTGGATGTATTTCAAGGCCTACCTTCAAACTCACTGCCTCTTTGTTTGACATCATATGAAAATCAAAAGAAAAATCAGGAAAAAAATTGTAGACCTCCACAAGTCTGGTTCATCATTGGGATCAATTTCCAAACGCCTAAAGGTACCAGGTTCATCTGTACAAACAATAGTACGCAAATATAAACACCATGGGACCATGGTAAACTTCTGACTTCAACTGTATATACTTGATCAGCTAAGTTGCTGTTCTGGTTAACGTTTATAGGCCTGTCTGTATGTGTTGGCTCCGCCTCATATAAGTCAACAAGTTTGCCTTATTAGCCTGAATGAAATTGTCTACAGGCTCTGCAGGGCTGAGGTCGGGTCCTGTCGGGTCTGTCAGATACAGAGGGTTTCCTGAGTGGGTCTCAGTGTCCTGTCGGGTCTGTCAGATACAGAGGGTTTCCTGAGTGGGTGGCAGTGTTTTGATCATTACTGTAATGCTGCTATCATTATCCTGCTCCTCCGATGTTCCTGCACTGTGTTCAGCTCCTGACTTCAGCACTTCAAGAGCTCCTTCAGTACCCACACCGACTGGTATAAAAGGCTCCACAAAGAGCCTCCCTAGGCTGCTTCCCAAATAGCACCCTATTCCCTATTTAGTGCACTACTTTTGACCAGAGCAATATGGCCATTTGGGACGTAGCCCCCTAATCTTCCTGTGGTAAATCCTTTAGTTTTATCAGCCAGGGATTACCTCTAGCTGCTTTTAGGAAAGAGCTGGAGAAGGAAACAGAGAGAAAGAAGGTTGGAGGTAGAGTGAGAGAAAGGGAGGGAAGGAGAGGGAGAGGTGAAGAGAGAGAGACATAAAGACAGAAGGAATATGGTTATGTAGAGACAAAATAAAAACAAATTGGAACAGTGTAATCTCCAGTAAAGAGGACCTGTTTGATTTGAAGGAGGGAAGTTAAATGATGATCCTCCATGTTTCATGTCTGACTGATTCCTCTCAAGAGTTTCTCTCTTATGGAGACTCTCTTCTGAGGCTCCAGTAGAGAGACGTGTTTACCAACCCTCCTCCAGTAGAGAGACATGTTTACCAACACTCCTCCAGTAGCCTCATCTGTTCCTCTCCTCCAGTAGCCTCATCTGTTCCTCTCCTCCAGTACTCCATCTGTCCCTCTCCTCCAGTACTCCATCTGTCCCTCTCCTCCAGTACTCCATCTGTCCCTCTCCTCCAGTACTCCATCTGTCCCTCTCCTCCAGTACTCCATCTGTTCCTTTCCTCCAGTACTCCATCTGTTCCTCTCCTCCAGTACTCCTCTGTTCCTCTCCTCCAGTACTCCTCTGTTCCTCTCCTCCAGTACTCAATCTGTTCCTTTCCTCCAGTACTCCATCTGTTCCTCTCCTCCAGTACTCCATCTGTTCCTCTCCTCCAACTCTCCATCTGTCCCTCTCCATCTGTCCCTCTCCATCTGTCCCTCTCCTCTGTTCCTCTCCTCCAGTACTCCATCTGTTCCTCTCCTCCAGTACTCTATCTGTCCCTCTCCTCCAGTACTCCATCTGTTCCTCTCCTCCAGTACTCCTCTGTTCCTCTCCTCCAGTACTCCATCTGTCCCTCTCCTCCAGTACTCCATCTGTTCCTCTCCTCCAGTACTCCATCTGTTCCACTCCTCCAGTACTCCATCTGTTCCTCTCCTCCAGTACTCCATCTGTCCCTCTCCTCCAGTACTCCTCTGTTCCTCTCCTCCAGTACTCCATCTGTTCCTCTCCTCCAGTACTCCTCTGTTCCTCTCCTCCAGTACTCCATCTGTTCCTCTCCTCCAGTACTCCTCTGTTCCTCTCCTCCAGTACTCCATCTGTCCCTCTCCTCCAGCACTCCATCTGGTCCTCTCCTCCAGTACTCCATCTGTTCCTCTCCTCCAGTACTCCATCTGTCCCTCTCCTCCAGTACTCCATCTGTCCCTCTCCTCCAGTACTCCATCTGTTCCTTTCCTCCAGTACTCCATCTGTTCCTCTCCTCCAGTACTCCTCTGTTCCTCTCCTCCAGTACTCCTCTGTTCCTCTCCTCCAGTACTCAATCTGTTCCTTTCCTCCAGTACTCCATCTGTTCCTCTCCTCCAGTACTCCATCTGTTCCTCTCCTCCAACTCTCCATCTGTCCCTCTCCATCTGTCCCTCTCCTCTGTTCCTCTCCTCCAGTACTCCATCTGTTCCTCTCCTCCAGTACTCTATCTGTCCCTCTCCTCCAGTACTCCATCTGTTCCTCTCCTCCAGTACTCCTCTGTTCCTCTCCTCCAGTACTCCATCTGTCCCTCTCCTCCAGTACTCCATCTGTTCCTCTCCTCCAGTACTCCATCTGTTCCACTCCTCCAGTACTCCATCTGTTCCTCTCCTCCAGTACTCCATCTGTCCCTCTCCTCCAGTACTCCTCTGTTCCTCTCCTCCAGTACTCCATCTGTTCCTCTCCTCCAGTACTCCTCTGTTCCTCTCCTCCAGTACTCCATCTGTTCCTCTCCTCCAGTACTCCTATGTTCCTCTCCTCCAGTACTCCATCTGTCCCTCTCCTCCAGCACTCCATCTGGTCCTCTCCTCCAGTACTCCATCTGTTCCTCTCCTCCAGTACTCCATCTGTCCCTCTCCTCCAGCACTCCATCTGTTCCTCTCCTCCAGCACTCCATCTGTTCCTCTCCTCCAGTACTCCTCTGTTCCTCTCCTCCAGTACTCCATCTGTCCCTCTCCTCCAGCACTCCATCTGTTCCTCTCCTCCAGTACTCCATCTGTTCCACTCCTCCAGTACTCCATCTGTCCCTCTCCTCTGTTCCTCTCCTCCAGTACTCCATCTGTTCCTCTCCTCCAGTACTCCTTCTGTTCCTCTCCTCCAGTACTCCATCTGTTCCTCTCCTCCAATACTCCATCCTTTCCTCTCCTCTGTTCCTCTCCTCCAGCACTCCATCTGTCCCTCTCCATCTGTTCCTCTCCTCCAGTACTCCATCTGTTCCTCTCCTCCAGTAGCCTCATCTGTTCCTCTCCTCCAGTACTCATCTGTTCCTCTCCTCCAGTACTCCTCTGTCCCAGTTGTGGGATGTGATAGATCCTAAATTAATACAACTACTAGCATCCCCCCAAAAATGTTTTTACGCAAGGTGACTGACGCAACAGATCAAAACGTTTAGATTAAAATGTGATACACTATTAGGCTGTTTCGTCACATTATAAGAGCAGCAATGCACACATGGCAGGAGGCTAAAAACACCACGGTTCCATTAGCGGAAAACATCCTTATCAAAAGTGATGGCACATGTGATTATGCATGTAATGCTTTTATTATGAAGGTGCATTTAATGGTGACAATTGTCTTCCCTGCTTATACATGCCAGTTAGGCTCTACACCCCTTGTAAAGCGGATTAATGTGCTTCATTTTAAGAAGTTATTTGGCCACTTTAGTTGTGATACCACCTTATTAAAACATATAGATCTATGGGCTAGGCTACATGCGGTGTGCGACTATGATAATATATCATTCACAAGCTAATATTGTCACCCATCAGACTATTCTTGATTTAATCTGGTCTTTACATATATTATTTAGTATATGTGTGAAATTTGTTTTCGTTTAGAATGGACCATTATCGTGCACCTGTATCGAAATGGGCAGCGGGAGAAATATATCTTCTATACACTTCAATAGCGAGGAGGCTTTTCCCCGTGGTTCATTTTGTTGCCTGCCAGGTAGGCTATACTCCTGTTGCAAAGAGAAGCAATGTGCTTAACATTAGGATAGTTGAGAATTAAATATAGTAGATCTAACCTATAGAAAGCTGATCCTCCTCTTTTTACTAGAGGCCATCGCTCTGTTTTCTCACCCAATTACATAGCCTATAGAAAGCTGATCCTCCTCTTTTTACTAGAGGCCATCGCTCTGTTTTCTCACCCAATTACATAGCCTATAGAAAGCTGAGCCTCCTCTTTTTACTAGAGGCCATCGCTCTGTTTTCTCACCCAATTACATAGCCTATAGAAAGCTGATCCTCCTCTTTTTACTAGAGGCCATCGCTCTGTTTTCTCACCCAATTACATAGCCTATAGAAAGCTGAGCCTCCTCTTTTTACTAGAGGCCATCGCTCTGTTTTCTCACCCAATTACATAACCTATAGAATGCTGATCCTCCTCTTTTTACTAGAGGCCATCGCTCTGTTTTCTCGCCCAATGACATAACCTATAGAAAGCTGATCCTCCTCTTTTTACTAGAGGCCATCGCTCTGTTTTCTCACCCAATTACATAGGCTATAGAAATGTTGCACAACATGAGCTCATGGGCTCTCATCAAGTGTTTGATTAGATTTTTGAATACATTTACATTGATGTCAGTGTGATTAGAGGGACAATAGAGTGCTGAGTACCAGGCAGTTAGCAAGTTTGGTAGGTTACTAATGACCATCAGCAGCATCAGAGAGTGGAGAAGCCTAATTACAGTGGAACATGTGGAATTTGACTGCCTTCATGACCCGTGACCGCCGGTGTGGCGGTTAATACGGTCACCACAACAGCCCTAACCCCACTCCACCATACACCCCAGCCCTGTACCCCTGGCTAGGGGACGGATGGAGATGGGGGGTGGGCCAAAACCCTGGGCTGGATGGATGGGAGGTGGGGTTACACCCTGGGGTGGATAGATGGGAGGTGGGGTAGTGTTACACCCTGGGGTGGATAGATGGGAGGTGGGGTAGTGTTAAACCCTGGGGTGGATAGATGGGAGGTGGGGTTACACCCAGGGGTGAATGGATGGGAGGTGGGGTAGGGTTAAACCCTGGGGTGGATAGATGGGAGGTGGGGTAGTGTTAAACCCTGGGGTGGATAGATGGGAGGTGGGGTTACACCCAGGGGTGAATGGATGGGAGGTGGGGTAGTGTTAAACCCTGGGGTGAATGGATGGGAGGTGGGGTAGTGTTAAACCCTGGGGTGAATGGATGGGAGGTGGGGTAGGGTTACACTCTGGGGTGGATAGATGGGAGGTGGGGTAGTGTTAAACCCAGGGGTGAATGGATGGGAGGTGGGGTAGGGTTACACTCTGGGGTGGATAGATGGGAGGTGGGGTAGGGTTAAACCCTGGGGTGGATAGATGGGAGGTGGGGTAGGGTTACACCCTGGGGTGGATAGATGGGAGGTGGGGTAGGGTTAAACCCTGGGGTGGATAGATGGGAGGTGGGGTAGGGTTACACCCTGGGGTGGATAGATGGGAGGTGGGGTAGGGTTAAACCCTGGGGTGGATAGATGGGAGGTGGGGTAGGGTTACACTCTGGGGTGGATAGATGGGAGGTGGGGTAGGGTTAAACCCTGGGGTGGATAGATGGGAGGTGGGGTTACACCCAGGGGTGAATGGATGGGAGGTGGGGTAGTGTTAAACCCTGGGGTGAATGGATGGGAGGTGGGGTAGTGTTAAACCCTGGGGTGAATGGATGGGAGGTGGGGTAGGGTTACACTCTGGGGTGGATAGATGGGAGGTGGGGTAGTGTTAAACCCAGGGGTGAATGGATGGGAGGTGGGGTAGGGTTACACTCTGGGGTGGATAGATGGGAGGTGGGGTAGGGTTAAACCCTGGGGTGGATAGATGGGAGGTGGGGTAGGGTTACACCCTGGGGTGGATAGATGGGAGGTGGGGTAGGGTTAAACCCTGGGGTGGATAGATGGGAGGTGGGGTAGGGTTACACTCTGGGGTGGATAGATGGGAGGTGGGGTAGGGTTAAACCCTGGGGTGGATAGATGGGAGGTGGGGTTACACCCAGGGGTGAATGGATGGGAGGTGGGGTAGTGTTAAACCCTGGGGTGAATGGATGGGAGGTGGGGTAGTGTTAAACCCTGGGGTGAATGGATGGGAGGTGGGGTAGGGTTACACTCTGGGGTGGATAGATGGGAGGTGGGGTAGTGTTAAACCCAGGGGTGAATGGATGGGAGGTGGGGTAGGGTTACACTCTGGGGTGGATAGATGGGAGGTGGGGTAGGGTTAAACCCTGGGGTGGATAGATGGGAGGTGGGGTAGGGTTACACCCTGGGGTGGATAGATGGGAGGTGGGGTAGGGTTAAACCCTGGGGTGGATAGATGGGAGGTGGGGTAGGGTTACACTCTGGGGTGGATAGATGGGAGGTGGGGTAGGGTTAAACCCTGGGGTGGATAGATGGGAGGTGGGGTAGGGTTACACCCTGGGGTGGATAGATGGGAGGTGGGGTAGTGTTAAACCCTGGGGTGGATAGATGAGAGGTGGGGTAGGGTTACACCCTGGGGTGGATAGATGGGAGGTGGGGTAGGGCTGGGGAGGCAGGTTAACACTATCCCACCACTTGATCAATACTAGCCTTACTCAACCCCTATTAGCCAAGGACCCCCACCCCTCATACCCCCCCCCCCCCCCCCCCCCCCACACACACACACACACACACACACACACACACACACGGTCGTACAAAATCTCCCTCCTTCAACCTTAAGTAGCCGTCGTCCCATTTTAATTGAATTAAACCAATCGCTGTCCTCTCCACCATTTAAACAAGACCTTGGAAGTGCCTTACAAATTGGCTGAGTGATTTGTCTGTCAAATAGTTGTGTGTGTGTGGGGGGGGTAGAGGAGTGATGATAAGGCTTTAATTGGTTCGTTATAAAGCCCTCCAGCCCTGCAATCTCCTCCACTCCTCCGTCCCCCTCCACCCCTCTCTCCCATCCCCCTCCACTCCTCTCTCCATCCCCCTCCACCCCTCTCTCCCATCCCCCTCCACTCCTCTCTCCCATCTCCTTCCACTCCTCTCGCCCATCCCCCTCCACTCCTCTCTCCCATCCCCCTCCACTCCTCTCTCCCATCTCCACTCCTCTCGCCCATCCCCCTCCACTCCTCTCTCCCATCCCCCTCCACTCCTCTCTCCATCCCCCTCCACTCCTCTCTCCCATCCCCCTCCACTCCTCTCTCCCATCCCCCTCCACTCCTCTCTCCCATCCCCCTCCACTCCTCTCGCCCATCCCCCTCCACTCCTCTCGCCCATCCCCCTCCACTCCTCTCGCCCATCCCCCTCCACTCCTCTCGCCCATCCCCCTCCACTCCTCTCACCCATCCCCCTCCACTCCTCTCGCCCATCCCCCTCCACTCCTCTCTCCATCCCCCTCCACTCCTCTCACCCATCCCCCTCCACTCCTCTCTCCCATCCCCCTCCACTCCTCTCACCCATCCCCCTCCACTCCTCTCTCCCATCCCCCTCCACTCCTCTCTCCCATCCCCCTCCACTCCTCTCTCCCATCTCCACTCCTCTCGCCCATCCCCCTCCACTCCTCTCTCCCATCCCCCTCCACTCCTCTCGCCCATTCCCCTCCACTCCTCTCTTCCATCCCCCTCCACTCCTCTCTCCCGTCCCCCTCCACTCCTCTCTCCCATCCCCCTCCACTCCTCTCTCCCATCCCCCTCCACTCCTCTCTCCCATCCCCCTCTACTCCTCTCTTCCATCCCCCTCTACTCCTCTCTTCCATCCCCCTTCACTCCTCTCTCCCATCCCCCTCTACTGGTTAAGGTGATATTGGGTCTGTATGGTAAAGGTGGTATTGGGTCTGTATGGTAAAGGTGGCATTGGGTCTGTATGGTAAAGGTGGTATTGGGTCTGTATTATAAAGGTGGTATTGGGTCTGTATGGTAAAGGTGGTATTGGGTCTGTATGGTAAAGGTGGTATTGGGTCTGTATGGTAAAGGTGGTATTGGGTCTGTATTATAAAGGTGGCATTGGGTCTGTATGGTAAAGGTGGCATTGGGTCTGTATGGTATTGGGTCTGTATGATAAAGGTGGCATTGGGTCTGTATGATAAAGGTGGCATTGGGTCTGTATGGTAAAGGTGGTATTGGGTCTGTATGGTAAAGGTGGCATTGGGTCTGCATGGTAAAGGTGGCATTGGGTCTGTATGGTAAAGGTGGCATTGGGTCTGTATGATAAAGGTGGCATTGGGTCTGTATGATAAAGGTGGCATTGGGTCTGTATGATAAAGGTGGCATTGGGTCTGTATGGTAAAGGTGGCATTGGGTCTGTATGGCAAAGGTGGCATTGGGTCTGTATGGCAAAGGTGGCATTGGGTCTGTATGGTAAAGGTGGTATTGGGTCTGTATGGTAAAGGTGGCATTGGGTCTGTATGGTAAAGGTGGTATTGGGTCTGTATGGTAAAGGTGGTATTAGGTCTGATAAAGGTGGTATTGGGTCTGTATGGTAAAGGTGGTATTGGGTCTGTATGGTAAAGGTGGTATTGGGTCTGTATGGTAAAGGTGGCATTGGGTCTGTATGGTAAAGGTGGCATTGGGTCTGTATGATAAAGGTGGTATTGGGTCTGTATGATAAAGGTGGTATTGGGTCTGTATGGTAAAGGTGGCATTGGGTCTGTATGGTAAAGGTGGCATTGGGTCTGTATGATAAAGGTGGTATTGGGTCTGTATGGTAAAGGTGGCATTGGGTCTGTATGGTAAAGGTGGCATTGGGTCTGTATGATAAAGGTGGTATTGGGTCTGTATGGTAAAGGTGGCATTGGGTCTGTATGGTAAAGGTGGCATTGGGTCTGTATGGTAAAGGTGGCATTGGGTCTGTATGATAAAGGTGGTATTGGGTCTGTATGGTAAAGGTGGCATTGGGTCTGTATGGTAAAGGTGGCATTGGGTCTGTATGATAAAGGTGGTATTGGGTCTGTATGATAAAGGTGGTATTGGGTCTGTATGGTAAAGGTGGCATTGGGTCTGTATGGTAAAGGTGGCATTGGGTCTGTATGATAAAGGTGGTATTGGGTCTGTATGGTAAAGGTGGCATTGGGTCTGTATGGTAAAGGTGGCATTGGGTCTGTATGATAAAGGTGGTATTGGGTCTGTATGGTAAAGGTGGCATTGGGTCTGTATGGTAAAGGTGGCATTGGGTCTGTATGATAAAGGTGGTATTGGGTCTGTATGGTAAAGGTGGCATTGGGTCTGTATGGTAAAGGTGGCATTGGGTCTGTATGGTAAAGGTGGTATTAGGTCTGATAAAGGTGGTATTGGGTCTGTATGGTAAAGGTGGTATTGGGTCTGTATGGTAAAGGTGGTATTGGGTCTGTATGGTAAAGGTGGCATTGGGTCTGTATGGTAAAGGTGGCATTGGGTCTGTATGGTAAAGGTGGTATTGGGTCTGTATGGTAAAGGTGGTATTAGGTCTGATAAAGGTGGTATTGGGTCTGTAATGTAAAGGTGGTATTGGGTCTGTATGGTAAAGGTGGTATTGGGTCTGTATGGTAAAGGTGGCATTGGGTCTGTATGGTAAAGGTGGCATTGGGTCTGTATGGTAAAGGTGGCATTGGGTCTGTATGATAAAGGTGGTATTGGGTCTGTATGGTAAAGGTGGCATTGGGTCTGTATGATAAAGGTGGTATTGGGTCTGTATGGTAAAGGTGGTATTGGGTCTGTATGGTAAAGGTGGCATTGGGTCTGTATGATAAAGGTGGTATTGGGTCTGTATGGTAAAGGTGGCATTGGGTCTGTATGATAAAGGTGGTATTGGGTCTGTATGGTAAAGGTGGCATTGGGTCTGTATGGTAAAGGTGGCATTGGGTCTGTATGATAAAGGTGGTATTGGGTCTGTATGGTAAAGGTGGCATTGGGTCTGTATGGTAAAGGTGGTATTGGGTCTGTATGGTAAAGGTGGTATTGGGTCTGTATGGTATTGGGTCTGTATGGTAAAGGTGGTATTGGGTCTGTATCATAAAGGTGGTATTGGGTCTGTATGATAAAGGGGGTATTGGGTCCTGGGGCTGTAGTCATAAAGTATCTGAGGAGGAGTGCTGGTCTAGGATCAGTTCTGCCTTTTAAATCATGATAATGAATAAGAGGGGGAACCTGATCCTAGATCAGCACTTTGTGAAAACGGGTCCTGGGCTGACAGATTCTCCATTCACAGAAAACTAGTCTTTTGTCCATCTTTTTTCTCTTTGTGGAATCATCTAGTTTCATCATCAGTCCATTCCTCTAACAGTCTGGGTGGAATCATCTAGTTTCATCATCAGTCCATTCCTCTAACAGTCTGGGTGGAATCATCTAGTTTCATCAGTCCATTCCTCTAACAGTCTGGGTGGAATCATCTAGTTTCATCAGTCCTCTAACAGTCTGGGTGGAATCATCTAGTTTCATCAGTCCTCTAACAGTCTGGGTGGAATCATCTAGTTTCATCAGTCCTCTAACAGTCTGGATGGAATCATCTAGTTTCATCAGTCCATTCCTCTAACAGTCTGGGTGGAATCATCTAGTTTCATCAGTCCTCTAACAGTCTGGGTGGAATCATCTAGTTTCATCAGTCCTCTAACAGTCTGGGTGGAATCATCTAGTTTCATCAGTCCATTCCTCTAACAGTCTGGGTGGAATCATCTAGTTTCATCAGTCCTCTAACAGTCTGGGTGGAATCATCTAGTTTCATCAGTCCATTCCTCTAACAGTCTGGGTGGAATCATCTAGTTTCATCAGTCCTCTAACAGTCTGGGTGGAATCATCTAGTTTCATCAGTCCATTCCTCTAACAGTCTGGGTGGAATCATCTAGTTTCATCATCAGTCCATTCCTCTAACAGTCTGGGTGGAATCATCTAGTTTCATCAGTCCATTCCTCTAACAGTCTGGGTGGAATCATCTAGTTTCATCAGTCCTCTAACAGTCTGGGTGGAATCATCTAGTTTCATCAGTCCTCTAACAGTCTGGGTGGAATCATCTAGTTTCATCAGTCCTCTAACAGTCTGGATGGAATCATCTAGTTTCATCAGTCCATTCCTCTAACAGTCTGGATGGAATCATCTAGTTTCATCAGTCCATTCCTCTAACAGTCTGGGTGGAATCATCTAGTTTCATCAGTCCATTCCTCTAACAGTCTGGGTGGAATCATCTAGTTTCATCAGTCCTCTAACAGTCTGGGTGGAATCATCTAGTTTCATCAGTCCATTCCTCTAACAGTCTGGGTGGAATCATCTAGTTTCATCAGTCCATTCCTCTAACAGTCTGGGTGGAATCATCTAGTTTCATCAGTCCAGTCCTCTAACAGTCTGGGTGGAATCATCTAGTTTCATCAGTCCTCTAACAGTCTGGGTGGAATCATCTAGTTTCATCAGTCCTCTAACAGTCTGGGTGGAATCATCTAGTTTCATCAGTCCATTCCTCTAACAGTCTGGGTGGAATCATCTAGTTTCATCAGTCCTCTAACAGTCTGGGTGGAATCATCTAGTTTCATCAGTCCTCTAACAGTCTGGGTGGAATCATCTAGTTTCATCAGTCCTCTAACAGTCTGGGTGGAATCATCTAGTTTCATCATCAGTCCTCTAACAGTCTGGGTGGAATCATCTAGTTTCATCAGTCCATTCCTCTAACAGTCTGGGTGGAATCATCTAGTTTCATCAGTCCATTCCTCTAACAGTCTGGGTGGAATCATCTAGTTTCATCAGTCCATTCCTCTAACAGTCTGGGTGGAATCATCTAGTTTCATCAGTCCTCTAACAGTCTGGGTGGAATCATCTAGTTTCATCAGTCCAGTCCTCTAACAGTCTGGGTGGAATCATCTAGTTTCATCAGTCCATTCCTCTAACAGTCTGGGTGGAATCATCTAGTTTCATCAGTCCATTCCTCTAACAGTCTGGGTGGAATCATCTAGTTTCATCAGTCCTCTAACAGTCTGGGTGGAATCATCTAGTTTCATCAGTCCATTCCTCTAACAGTCTGGGTGGAATCATCTAGTTTCATCAGTCCATTCCTCTAACAGTCTGGGTGGAATCATCTAGTTTCATCAGTCCATTCCTCTAACAGTCTGGGTGGAATCATCTAGTTTCATCAGTCCTCTAACAGTCTGGGTGGAATCATCTAGTTTCATCAGTCCTCTAACAGTCTGGGTGGAATCATCTAGTTTCATCAGTCCTCTAACAGTCTGGGTGGAATCATCTAGTTTCATCAGTCCTCTAACAGTCTGGGTGGAATCATCTAGTTTCATCAGTCCTCTAACAGTCTGGGTGGAATCATCTAGTTTCATCAGTCCTCTAACAGTCTGGGTGGAATCATCTAGTTTCATCATCAGTCCATTCCTCTAACAGTCTGGGTGGAATCATCTAGTTTCATCAGTCCTCTAACAGTCTGGGTGGAATCATCTAGTTTCATCAGTCCATTCCTCTAACAGTCTGGGTGGAATCATCTAGTTTCATCAGTCCATTCCTCTAACAGTCTGGATGGAATCATCTAGTTTCATCAGTCCTCTAACAGTCTGGATGGAATCATCTAGTTTCATCATCAGTCCATTCCTCTAACAGTCTGGGTGGAATCATCTAGTTTCATCAGTCCTCTAACAGTCTGGGTGGAATCATCTAGTTTCATCAGTCCATTCCTCTAACAGTCTGGGTGGAATCATCTAGTTTCATCAGTCCTCTAACAGTCTGGGTGGAATCATCTAGTTTCATCAGTCCATTCCTCTAACAGTCTGGGTGGAATCATCTAGTTTCATCAGTCCATTCCTCTAACAGTCTGGGTGGAATCATCTAGTTTCATCAGTCCATTCCTCTAACAGTCTGGGTGGAATCATCTAGTTTCATCAGTCCTCTAACAGTCTGGGTGGAATCATCTAGTTTCATCAGTCCTCTAACAGTCTGGGTGGAATCATCTAGTTTCATCAGTCCATTCCTCTAACAGTCTGGGTGGAATCATCTAGTTTCATCAGTCCATTCCTCTAACAGTCTGGGTGGAATCATCTAGTTTCATCAGTCCATTCCTCTAACAGTCTGGGTGGAATCATCTAGTTTCATCAGTCCTCTAACAGTCTGGGTGGAATCATCTAGTTTCATCAGTCCATTCCTCTAACAGTCTGGGTGGAATCATCTAGTTTCATCAGTCCTCTAACAGTCTGGGTGGAATCATCTAGTTTCATCAGTCCTCTAACAGTCTGGGTGGAATCATCTAGTTTCATCAGTCCATTCCTCTAACAGTCTGGGTGGAATCATCTAGTTTCATCAGTCCTCTAACAGTCTGGGTGGAATCATCTAGTTTCATCAGTCCTCTAACAGTCTGTGTGGAATCATCTAGTTTCATCAGTCCTCTAACAGTCTGGGTGGAATCATCTAGTTTCATCAGTCCATTCCTCTAACAGTCTGGGTGGAATCATCTAGTTTCATCAGTCCATTCCTCTAACAGTCTGGGTGGAATCATCTAGTTTCATCAGTCCATTCCTCTAACAGTCTGGGTGGAATCATCTAGTTTCATCAGTCCATTCCTCTAACAGTCTGGGTGGAATCATCTAGTTTCATCAGTCCATTCCTCTAACAGTCTGGGTGGAATCATCTAGTTTCATCAGTCCATTCCTCTAACAGTCTGGATGGAATCATCTAGTTTCATCAGTCCTCTAACAGTCTGGGTGGAATCATCTAGTTTCATCATCAGTCCATTCCTCTAACAGTCTGGATGGAATCATCTAGTTTCATCAGTCCTCTAACAGTCTGGGTGGAATCATCTAGTTTCATCAGTCCTCTAACAGTCTGGGTGGAATCATCTAGTTTCATCATCAGTCCATTCCTCTAACAGTCTGGGTGGAATCATCTAGTTTCATCAGTCCTCTAACAGTCTGGGTGGAATCATCTAGTTTCATCAGTCCATTCCTCTAACAGTCTGGGTGGAATCATCTAGTTTCATCAGTCCATTCCTCTAACAGTCTGGGTGGAATCATCTAGTTTCATCAGTCCATTCCTCTAACAGTCTGGGTGGAATCATCTAGTTTCATCAGTCCATTCCTCTAACAGTCTGGGTGGAATCATCTAGTTTCATCAGTCCATTCCTCTAATAGTCTGGGTGGAATCATCTAGTTTCATCAGTCCTCTAACAGTCTGGGTGGAATCATCTAGTTTCATCAGTCCAGTCCTCTAACAGTCTGGGTGGAATCATCTAGTTTCATCAGTCCAGTCCTCTAACAGTCTGGGTGGAATCATCTAGTTTCATCAGTCCATTCCTCTAACAGTCTGGGTGGAATCATCTAGTTTCATCAGTCCATTCCTCTAACAGTCTGGGTGGAATCATCTAGTTTCATCAGTCCATTCCTCTAATAGTCTGGGTGGAATCATCTAGTTTCATCAGTCCTCTAACAGTCTGGGTGGAATCATCTAGTTTCATCAGTCCATTCCTCTAACAGTCTGGGTGGAATCATCTAGTTTCATCATCAGTCCATTCCTCTAACAGTCTGGGTGGAATCATCTAGTTTCATCAGTCCTCTAACAGTCTGGGTGGAATCATCTAGTTTCATCATCAGTCCATTCCTCTAACAGTCTGGGTGGAATCATCTAGTTTCATCAGTCCTCTAACAGTCTGGGTGGAATCATCTAGTTTCATCAGTCCTCTAACAGTCTGGGTGGAATCATCTAGTTTCATCAGTCCATTCCTCTAACAGTCTGGGTGGAATCATCTAGTTTCATCAGTCCATTCCTCTAACAGTCTGGGTGGAATCATCTAGTTTCATCAGTCCATTCCTCTAACAGTCTGGGTGGAATCATCTAGTTTCATCAGTCCTCTAACAGTCTGGGTGGAATCATCTAGTTTCATCAGTCCTCTAACAGTCTGGGTGGAATCATCTAGTTTCATCAGTCCTCTAACAGTCTGGGTGGAATCATCTAGTTTCATCAGTCCTCTAACAGTCTGGGTGGAATCATCTAGTTTCATCATCAGTCCATTCCTCTAACAGTCTGGGTGGAATCATCTAGTTTCATCAGTCCATTCCTCTAACAGTCTGGGTGGAATCATCTAGTTTCATCATCAGTCCATTCCTCTAACAGTCTGGGTGGAATCATCTAGTTTCATCAGTCCATTCCTCTAACAGTCTGGATGGAATCATCTAGTTTCATCAGTCCATTCCTCTAACAGTCTGGGTGGAATCATCTAGTTTCATCATCAGTCCATTCCTCTAACAGTCTGGGTGGAATCATCTAGTTTCATCAGTCCATTCCTCTAACAGTCTGGATGGAATCATCTAGTTTCATCAGTCCATTCCTCTAACAGTCTGGATGGAATCATCTAGTTTCATCAGTCCATTCCTCTAACAGTCTGGGTGGAATCATCTAGTTTCATCAGTCCTCTAACAGTCTGGGTGGAATCATCTAGTTTCATCATCAGTCCATTCCTCTAACAGTCTGGGTGGAATCATCTAGTTTCATCAGTCCTCTAACAGTCTGGGTGGAATCATCTAGTTTCATCAGTCCATTCCTCTAACAGTCTGGGTGGAATCATCTAGTTTCATCAGTCCATTCCTCTAACAGTCTGGGTGGAATCATCTAGTTTCATCAGTCCTCTAACAGTCTGGGTGGAATCATCTAGTTTCATCAGTCCATTCCTCTAACAGTCTGGGTGGAATCATCTAGTTTCATCAGTCCTCTAACAGTCTGGGTGGAATCATCTAGTTTCATCAGTCCTCTAACAGTCTGGGTGGAATCATCTAGTTTCATCAGTCCTCTAACAGTCTGGGTGGAATCATCTAGTTTCATCAGTCCTCTAACAGTCTGGGTGGAATCATCTAGTTTCATCATCAGTCCATTCCTCTAACAGTCTGGGTGGAATCATCTAGTTTCATCAGTCCATTCCTCTAACAGTCTGGGTGGAATCATCTAGTTTCATCATCAGTCCATTCCTCTAACAGTCTGGGTGGAATCATCTAGTTTCATCAGTCCATTCCTCTAACAGTCTGGATGGAATCATCTAGTTTCATCAGTCCATTCCTCTAACAGTCTGGGTGGAATCATCTAGTTTCATCATCAGTCCATTCCTCTAACAGTCTGGGTGGAATCATCTAGTTTCATCAGTCCATTCCTCTAACAGTCTGGATGGAATCATCTAGTTTCATCAGTCCATTCCTCTAACAGTCTGGGTGGAATCATCTAGTTTCATCAGTCCATTCCTCTAACAGTCTGGGTGGAATCATCTAGTTTCATCAGTCCTCTAACAGTCTGGGTGGAATCATCTAGTTTCATCAGTCCTCTAACAGTCTGGGTGGAATCATCTAGTTTCATCAGTCCTCTAACAGTCTGGGTGGAATCATCTAGTTTCATCAGTCCTCTAACAGTCTGGGTGGAATCATCTAGTTTCATCATCAGTCCATTCCTCTAACAGTCTGGGTGGAATCATCTAGTTTCATCAGTCCATTCCTCTAACAGTCTGGGTGGAATCATCTAGTTTCATCATCAGTCCATTCCTCTAACAGTCTGGGTGGAATCATCTAGTTTCATCAGTCCATTCCTCTAACAGTCTGGATGGAATCATCTAGTTTCATCAGTCCATTCCTCTAACAGTCTGGGTGGAATCATCTAGTTTCATCATCAGTCCATTCCTCTAACAGTCTGGGTGGAATCATCTAGTTTCATCAGTCCATTCCTCTAACAGTCTGGATGGAATCATCTAGTTTCATCAGTCCATTCCTCTAACAGTCTGGATGGAATCATCTAGTTTCATCAGTCCATTCCTCTAACAGTCTGGGTGGAATCATCTAGTTTCATCAGTCCTCTAACAGTCTGGGTGGAATCATCTAGTTTCATCATCAGTCCATTCCTCTAACAGTCTGGGTGGAATCATCTAGTTTCATCAGTCCTCTAACAGTCTGGGTGGAATCATCTAGTTTCATCAGTCCATTCCTCTAACAGTCTGGGTGGAATCATCTAGTTTCATCAGTCCATTCCTCTAACAGTCTGGGTGGAATCATCTAGTTTCATCAGTCCATTCCTCTAACAGTCTGGGTGGAATCATCTAGTTTCATCAGTCCTCTAACAGTCTGGGTGGAATCATCTAGTTTCATCAGTCCTCTAACAGTCTGGGTGGAATCATCTAGTTTCATCAGTCCTCTAACAGTCTGGATGGAATCATCTAGTTTCATCAGTCCTCTAACAGTCTGGGTGGAATCATCTAGTTTCATCATCAGTCCATTCCTCCTGGGTCAATAGCTTCTAAAAAGTAGCATATTTTTTTTCATGTCCTCCTTTCCACTCTATTTCCTGGTAGAGTGGAGTGTGATGTGGCCTGTCTGTCATTAACCTGAGTGGTTGTTCCTCTCATCTCCTTTATGTGTCAGGCGTTCCATCAGGTGAAAACAACAAATTTCAAAGACTGCATCCTGACCTATTGATCTCCCCTCGTCCCGTCCCTCCCCTCCCCTCCCCGTCCTGTCCCTCTCCCCCCTCCCTGTCTTCTCCCCCCCACTTGTTGGTTGCTTTTCCTTCACTCTGCAGTCCAACTCATCCCAAACCATCTCAATTGGGTTGAGGTCGGGTGATTGTGGAGGCCAGGTCATCTGATGCAGCACTCCATCACTCTCCTTGGTCAAATAGCCCTTTATAGTCCCAGATTATAGTCCCACTAAGCCCAAACCAGATGGGAGGGTGTATCACAGACAGTGTCACCAACAAAGCACCATCACACCACCTCCTCCATGCTTCACGGTGGGAAATAGACATGTGAAGATCATCCGTTCACCCAGTCAGCGTCTCACACAGACACGGCGGTTGGAACCAAAAATCTCAAATTTGGACTCATCAGACGAAAGGACAGATTTCCACCGGTCTAATGTCCATTGCTCGTGTTTCTTGGCCCAAGCAAGTCTCTTGTTCTTACTGGTGTCCTTTAGTTGTGGTTTCTTTGCAGCAATTCGACCATGAAGGCCTGATTCACACAGTCTCCTCTGAACAGTTGATGTTGAGAAGTGTCTGTTACTTAAACTCTGTGAAGCAATTATTTGGGCTGCAAGTGGGTGCAGTTAACTCTAATGAACGTATCCTCTGCAGCAGAGGTGACTCTGGGTCTTCCATTCCTGTGACGGTCCTCAGGGGAACCAGGTTCATCATAGCTCTTGATGGTTTTTGCTTGAAGACACTTTCAAAGTTCTTGAAATGTTCCGTATTGACTGACCTTCATATCTTAAAGTAATGGACTGTCGTTTCTCTTTGCTTTTTTGAGCTGTTCTTGCTATAATATGGACTTGGTCTTTTACCGAACAGGGCTATCTTCTGTATACCCCACCTACCTTGTCACAACACAACTGACTGGTCCAAACACATCAAGAAGGAAAGAAATTCCACACATTTACTTTTAACAAGGCACACCTGCTAATCGAAATGCATTCCAGGTGACTACCTCATGACGCTGGTTGAGAGAATGCCAAGAGTGTGCAAAGCTGTCATCAAGGCAAAGGGTGGCTACTTTGAAGAATCTCAAATATAAAATATATTTAGATTTGTTTAACACTTTTTTTTTGGTTACTACATGATTCCATAGTTTTGATGTATTCACTATTATTCTACAATGGAGAAAATAGTAAAATGAATGAAAAACCCTTGAATGAGTAGGCGTGTCCATGGCACTGTACATATCATCAGAACATGTCAGACATCCTGTCTAGAACAGCACATAAGTGCTTCAGCGTCGAGTCACTCTGCATTGTTGGCTGTTTACACATGCAGAACTTCCTGGTTCTCTCTCCAGGTCTGTTCTACTCTACATCCATAGCCGTGCAGAACTTCCTGGTTCTCTCTCCAGGCCTGTTCTACTCTACATCCACAGCCATGCATAACTTCCTGGTTCTCTCTCCAGGCCTGTTCTACTCTACATCCATAGCCATGCAGAACTTCCTGGTTCTCTCTCCATGCCTGTTCTACTCTACTCTACATCCGTAGCCATGCAGAACTTCCTGGTTCTCTCTCCAGGCCTGTTCTACTCTACATCCACAGCCTTGCAAATGCTAAAACCTTCCCTGAACAACATGAAATAACGTATTCAGAGGTGGTATAGACAAAGGGTGGTAGCGACGGTTGTTGCCAGATGTGCACGACGCTCGTTGGTTCGTTGGCTCTCTCTGCCAACGTGTAACAGGCTATAATGTGGTGGAAGCGCTGGCTTTAGCTTGTCAGAGGAGGTATTACCCACACTCACGCCTTAACAAATGAGCTTTGGCTGAGAGAGTTAGAGGGGGTGGCTGCTGTGGATGTTTACAATATGGAGGAGCTGGGATGATCCTGTTAGAGATAAACAACAACACTACCAGCAGCAGGAAAAACAGCTCTCCTTCCTAATGTACAATCCCCCTGTGTGTGTGTGTGTGTGTGTGTGTGTGTGACTCTCTGTCTCTCCACACAACAAATGGTCTGTATGGATGTTGAAGGAGATGGCAAACCCCTCTCAGCCCACCTTTCTCTTCCTCCTCCTTCCTCCTCTGCCTCTTCCTCCTCCTCCTCTGCCTCTTCCTCCTCCTCCTCTGCCTCTTCCTCCTCTGCCTCTTCCTCCTCCTTCCTCTGCCTCCTCCTCCTCCTTCCTCTGCCTCCTCCTCCTCCTTCCTCTGCCTCCTCCTTCCTCTGCCTCCTCCTCCTCGGCCTCTTCCTCCTCTGCCTCTTCCTCCTCCTCCTCCTTCTCCTCCTCCTTCCTCTGCCTCTTCCTCCTCCTCCTCGGCCTCTTCCTCCTCCTCCTCGGCCTCTTCCTCCTCTGCCTCTTCCTCCTCCTCCTTCTCCTCCTCTGCCTCTGCCTCTTCCTCCTCCTCTGCCTCTTCCTCCTCTTCCTCCTTCCCCTCCTCTTCCTCCTTCCCCTCCTCCTCTGCCTCTTCCTCCTCTTCCTCCTTCCCCTCTGCCTCCCCCTCCTCCTCCTCCTCCTCTGCCTCCTCCTCCTCCTCTTCATGGATGAATAAGTGAAGGAGGGTTTATAACTGGATGGTAGGATGGTGGTCCTGGGCCCTCAGTCATAAATCTATAGCCCATTAATCTCCTTTTAACTGCCGTCTTCCACAAACAAATTAGGGGTGCAGGAGGTCACCGATCGTCCCCCGATAACCACAACGTTTATCAATGAATCTAAGCTGCTGCTAACGGATGGGAAAACTCATTAAGGAAGGAGGCACTTCCTGATGGAATTATGCTCTGCAGGTAAAGAGGTTGGAGAGGGTGGTGTGGAGGGGGGTGGTGTGTGTGTCTACTTGACGTAGGCCCCACACACACACACCAACACACACACACACAGCAGCAATGCAGGGCCCCATGCATTGTCCGGGGCGGGCGGCGTGGACTCATAAGTGATGAGAGGGGTGATAGCAGGAAGCCAATTAAAATGAACATAATTACAAAGTCACCCCTGTGACGCTATGCAGGGCCTGATCAGAATAAACATACCTCAACAGACAGGACAGGAGGAGAAACATGAAGGAGGGAGCAGAGGAGAGGAGGGATGGAGGGGCAGAGGTGAGGAAAGGAGGGGGGAGAGGAGGTGAGGTTAGGAGGGGGCAGAGGAGATGAGGTTAGGAGGGGGGAGAGGAGGGATGGAGGGGCAGAGGTGAGGAAATGAGGGGGGGGGGGGAGATGAGGTTAGGAGGGGGCAGAGGAGATGAGGTTAGGAGGGGGGAGAGGAGGGATGGAGGGGCAGAGGTGAGGAAAGGAGGGAAGGGCAGAGGAGATGAGGTTAAGAGGGGCAGAGGTGAGGAGAGGAGGAAAGGAGAGATGGAGGGGCAGAGGTGAGGAAAGGAGAAAGAGAGGAGAGGAGGGGAGAGACCAAGGGAGGGAGGAGGGCTGGGAAGCCAGGAACACTATGACAACGGAAGGAAAAAGAAAGGAGGGAGGAGAGGTTGTGAGAGGAGGGAGAAGAGAGGTGTGAGAGGAGAGGAAGAGGGAGGAGTCTGATCAGAAAGGGAAGCCTCTCCCTGTTCTCTCTCTCTGACTCGTCCCAGGGTACAGGCCTTTATGAGATCCTGATCAGTTTGCCCTGGCCCTTTCTCTGTGGTGGCCCTTTCTCTGTGGTGGCCCTTTCTCTGTGGTGGCCCTTTCTCTGTGGTGGCCCTTTCTCTGTGGTGGCCCTTTCTCTGTGGTGGCCCTTTCTCTGTGTGGCCCTTTCTCTGTGTGGGCCCTTTCTCTGTGGTGGCACTTTCTATGTGGTGGCCCTTTCTCTGTGGTGGCCCTTTCTCTGTGGTGGCCCTTTCTCTGTGGTGGCCCTTTCTCTGTGGTGGCCCTTTCTCTGTGGTGGCCCTTTCTCTGTGGTGGCCCTTTCTCTGTGGTGGCCCTTTCTCTGTGTGGCCCTTTCTCTGTGTGGCCCTTTCTCTGTGGTGGCCCTTTCTCTGTGTGGCCCTTTCTCTGTGTGGCCCTTTCTCTGTGGTGGCCCTTTCTCTGTGTGGCCCTTTCTCTGTGTGGCCCTTTCTCTGTGTGGCCCTTTCTCTGTGTGGCCCTTTCTCTGTGTGGCCCTTTCTCTGTGGTGGCCCTTTCTCTGTGGTGGCCCTTTCTCTGTGGTGGCCCTTTCTCTGTGTGGCCCTTTCTCTGTGTGGCCCTTTCTCTGTGGTGGCCCTTTCTCTGTGTGGCCCTTTCTCTGTGGTGTCCCTTTCTCTGTGGTGTCCCTTTCTCTGTGGTGGCCCTTTCTCTGTGTGGCCCTTTCTCTGTGGTGGCCCTTTCTCTGTGGTGGCCCTTTCTCTCTGTGGCCCTTTCTCTGTGGTGGCTCTTTCTCTGTGTGGCCCTTTCTCTGTGTGCCCCTTTCTCTGTGGTGGCCCTTTCTCTGTGTGGCCCTTTCTCTGTGGTGGCCCTTTCTCTGTGGTGGCCCTTTCTCTGTGGTGGCCCTTTCTCTGTGTGGCCCTTTCTCTGTGTGGCCCTTTCTCTGTGGTGGCCCTTTCTCTCTGTGGCCCTTTCTCCGTGGTGGCCCTTTCTCTGTGTGGCCCTTTGTCTGTGTGGCCCTTTGTCTGTGGTGGCCCTTTCTCTGTGTGGCCCTTTCTCTGTGGTGGCCCTTTCTCTCTGTGGCCCTTTCAGCCACCACTGAGAAAGGTCCACCACAGAGAAAGGGCCACCACAGAGAAAGGGCCTTTATGAGATCCTGATCAGTTTGCCCTGGCCCTTTCTCTGTGGTGGCCCTTTCTCTGTGGTTGCCCTTTCTCTGTGGTTGCCATTTCTCTGTGGTGGCCCTTTCTCTGTGGTGGCCCTTTCTCTGTGGTGGCCCTTTCTCTGTGGTGGCCCTTTCTCTGTGGTGGCCCTTTCTCTGTGGTGGCCCTTTCTCTGTGGTGGCCCTTTCTCCGTGGTGGCCCTTTCTCCGTGGTGGCCCTTTCTCCGTGGTGGCCCTTTCTCCGTGGTGGCCCTTTCTCCGTGGTGGCCCTTTCTCCGTGGTGGCCCTTTCTCCGTGGTGGCCCTTTCTCCGTGGTGGCCCTTTCTCCGTGGTGGCCCATTCTCCGTGTGCCCCTTTCTCTGTGGTGCCCCTTTCTCTGTGGTGGCCCTTTCTCTGTGTGGCCCTTTCTCTGTGGTGGCCCTTTCTCTGTGGTGGCCCTTTCTCTGTGGTGGCCCTTTCTCTGTGTGGCCCTTTCTCCGTGGTGGCCCTTTCTCCGTGGTGGCCCTTTCTCCGTGGTGGCCCTTTCTCCGTGGTGGCCCTTTCTCCGTGGTGGCCCTTTCTCCGTGGTGGCCCTTTCTCCGTGGTGGCCCTTTCTCCGTGGTGGCCCTTTCTCCGTGGTGGCCCTTTCTCCGTGGTGGCCCTTTCTCCGTGGTGGCCCTTTCTCCGTGGTGGCCCTTTCTCTGTGGTGGCCCTTTCTCTGTGGTGGCCCTTTCTCTGTGGTGGCCCTTTCTCTGTGGTGGCCCTTTCTCTGTGGTGGCCCTTTCTCTGTGGTGGCCCTTTCTCTGTGGTGGCCCTTTCTCTGTGGTGGCCCTTTCTCTGTGGCCCTTTCTCTGTGGTGGCCCTTTTTCTCTGTGGTGGCCCTTTCTCCGTGGTGGCCCTTTCTCTGTGTGGCCCTTTCTCTGTGTGGCCCTTTCTCTGTGGTGGCCCTTTCTCTGTGGTGGCCCTTTCTCTGTGGTGGCCCTTTCTCTGTGGTGGCCCTTTCTCTGTGGTGGCCCTTTCTCTGTGGTGGCCCTTTCTCTGTGGTGGCCCTTTCTCTGTGGTGGCCCTTTCTCTGTGGTGGCCCTTTTTCTCTGTGGTGGCCCTTTCTCTGTGGTGGCCCTTTTTCTCTGTGGTGGCCCTTTCTCTGTGTGACTTCTGACTCAGATAGTCCTACATGATGTATTCTACTTCTGACTCTCAGATAGTCCTACATGACGTATTCTACTTCTGACTCTCAGATAGTCCTGTATTCTATAGCATTCCTGGTGCTTTGACATTATTATGTTAGATTAGCGTTGCCTTATCCTCTCCCTTCCCTCTCCCCTCTCCTCTCTCCTCTCCCCTCCCTCTCCTCTCCCCTCTCCTCTCTCCTCTCTCCTCTCCCCTCCCTCTCCTCTCCCCCTCCTCTCCTCTCTCCTCCCTACCCCTCTCCTCTCCTCCTCTCCTCTCTCCTCTCTCCTCCTCTCCTCCCTCTCCTCTCTCCTCCTCTCCTCTCCTCTCTCCTCCTCTCCTCCCTCTCCTCTCTCCTCCTCTCCTCCCTACCCTCCTCCTCTCCTCTCTCCTCCTCTCCTCTCTCCTCCCTACCCCCTCCTCTCTCCTCCTCTCCTCCCTACCCCTCTCCTCTCTCCTCTCTCCTCCCTTCCCCCTCCTCTCCTCCCTTCCCCCTCCTCTCCTCTCCCCTCCCTCTCCTCTCCTCCCTACCTCTCTCCTCCTCTCCTCTCTTCTCTCCTCCTCTCCTCTCTCCTCCCTACCTCTCTCCTCCCTACCCCTCTCCTCTCTCCTCCCTCTCCTCTCTCCTCCTATCCTCTCTCCTCTCTCCTCCCTCTCCTCTCTCCTCCTCTCCTCTCTCCTCCCTCTCCTCTCTCCTCCTCTCCTCTCTCCTCCCTACTCCTCTCCTCTCTCCTCCTCTCCTCTCTCCTCCCTACTCCTCTCCTCTCCTCTCCTCTCTCCTCCTCTCCTCTCTCCTCTCTCCTCCTCTCCTCCCTACCCCCCTCCTCTCCTCTCCTTCTCTCCTCTCCCCTCTCCTCTCTCCTCCCTACCCCCCTCCTCTCCTCTCTCCTCCTCTCCTCTCTCCTCCCTACCCCCCTCCTCTCCTCTCCTCTCCTCTCTCCTCCTCTCCTCTCTCCTCCTCTCCTCTCTCCTCTCTCCTCCCTACCCCCCTCCTCTCCTCTCCTCCTCTCCTCTCTCCTCCCTACCCCCCTCCTCTCCTCTCCTCCTCTCCTCTCTCCTCCCTACCCCCTCCTCTCCTCTCCTCCTCTCCTCTCTCCTCTCTCCTCCCTACCCCTCTCCCCTCTCCTCCTCTCCTCTCTCCTCCTCTCCTCTCTCCTCCCTACCCCCCTCCTCTCCACTCCTCCTCTCCTCTCTCCTCCCTACCCCTCTCCTCTCTCCTCCTCTCCTCTCTCCTCCTCTCCTCCTCTCCTCTCTCCTCCCTACCCCCCTCCTCTCCTCTCCTCTCTCCTCCTCTCCTCTCTCCTCCCTACCCCCCTCCTCTCCTCTCCTCCTCTTCTCATTTCTCCTCCTCTCCTCTCTCCTCTCTCCTCCTCTCCTCTCTCCTCCCTACCCCTCTCCTCCTCTCCTCTCTCCTCTCCTCTCCTCTCTCCTCCTCTCCTCTCTCCTCCTCTCCTCTCTCCTCCCTACCCCTCTCCTCCCTACCCCTCTCCTCCCTAGCCCTCTCCTCCCTACCCCTATCCTCTCTCCTCCTCTCCTCTCCTCTCCTCCTCTCCTCTCTCCTCCCTACCCCCCTCGGCCGCCCCGCCGGATGTGCTTTGGTTGTTGACACCGAGGCGTCAGAAATAATGGAATCTCTTGTCTGTCGGGTTGTATTTTTGGCCCGACGCTCCACAGCGCTGTAAGGTGTGTGTGTGTGTGTGTGTGTGTGTGTGTGTGTGTGTGTGTGTGATAGCAGGAGGGGTTTTGTAATGAAGGTTTTCTTTTCATTTTTTTACTATGGAATGTTTGTTGGGTCGAGGCGGAGGTTTTCTCTAATCCTACCCCCGAGCCCAGAAACATAGATGTGTCAATTCTATTACACACACACACACACACACACACACACATACACACACACACACACACTTTGCTTTGGGCGAGACACCATCCCGTTTGATAAATTGTGTCTCTCCCCTCACATCCTTGTGTCTTAAGGAAATGTGTGTTTTTGTGGAGACAGATATGCTGTTTGTTCTGTTATTGACTGTCTGATGTTTAACTGTATGAATCCATCTGTGTACCTTTATCTCTCTGTGGTCTAAAAACACAACGTTGGTTTATAAATGACAATGTTCATGTTTATAGAGTAGAATGCATTATTATTGATAGGGGTCACTGGGGGTCTCATAGCTGTGTGCTTTACACACACACACACACACACACACACACACACACACCCTGTTCTTTGCCTCTGCAGTGAGTGAATATTTTTTGTGGTTAAACCTTTTGTTGTAGTGTGTGTTTTCTCTCACTCGATGCTACTCCCTGTCTCTCGCGGTCTAAAGGCCTCTTAGAGTGTGTGTGTGTGTGTGTGTTGCGCTGGTGTATGTGTGTCTCTATCTGCTAGAGTGTGTGTGTGTGTGTGTGTCTCTCTCTGCTAGAGTGTGTGTGTGTGTGTCTCTCTCTGCTAGAGTGTGTGTGTGTGTGTCTCTCTCTGCTAGAGTGTGTGTGTGTGTGTGTCTCTCTCTGCTAGAGTGTGTGTGTGTGTGTGTCTCTCTCTGCTAGAGTGTGTGTGTGTGTGTGTGTCTCTCTCTGCTAGAGTGTGTGTGTGTGTGTGTCTCTTTCTGCTAGAGTGTGTTGTGTTGTAGTTGCTTTAATACCACCTGGTCTCTAATCCCAGGTAATTATGGACCTGAAATTACACAGCTACTTTAACATCACTTGAAAGGAGAAAGATGGCCTCAGGAGGAAGCTGACTGTCTGTCTGCCTGATCGACTGACTGTCTGTCTGCCTGATCGACTGACTGTCTGTCTGCCTGATCGACTGACTGTCTGCCTGATCGACTGTCTGTCTGCCTGATCGACTGTCTGTCTGCCTGATCGACTGACTGTCTGCCTGATCGCTGCCTGATCGACTGTCTGCCTGATCGACTGACTGTCTGTCTGCCTGATCGACTGACTGTCTGCCTGATCGACTGACTGACTGACTGACTGCCTGCCTGATCAACTGACTGACTGCCCGATCAACTGACTGACTGCCTGCCTGCCTGATCAACTGACTGCCCTCCTGCCTGATCAACTGACTGCCTGGGGGGGTGAATGACTTTAGTTTACATTAATTACACAAACACACACTGCTGAGGTGTGAGAAACCACATTCATGGAGTTGTTAAAATAGTAGAGGGATTACAACGCTGTCATAAACATTAGTCTAGTCAAGTGGACTCCAGCTAATCTCCTTCAAACTATTTCCCCTCAAATTAATATTTCCACCTAATTTATTAAATGACTTATTGTCACGCTCCCTATCATCTTGCTATGCTTGTTGTTTTCTCTTATTTATTCCTGTTCTGAGTGGCCCATCAGGCATTGTTTGGGCCGTCTAAAACGTGTGGTTGTATGGATGTTGGGAAAGGTTAAGGTCCTCTTTAAAGACGAGCCGGAAATGTCAAGTGTCTCCCTGCCCCTCCGGCTCTCCCTGTCCCTCCGGCTCTCCCTGCCTCTCTGCGCTGAGAGAAAGAGCTTGAAGGAGACACTGAGGTAACAAGGTGCCATGAGAGTTTCCCTGTAAACTGTTTCACCTTGGTTTCCCTTGACGCTGCAGAAGAAGCTTTCACACAGACACACAAAAACACATACTGAGACTCCAGGTATAGAAGAAAATGCTATAGACACATCAGCTAGCGTTTGTGGCCTGTAGCTAGCATCCGTGGCCTGTAGCTAGTGTCCGTGGCCTATAGCTAGCGTCCGTGGCCTGTAGCTAGCGTCCGTGGCCTGTAGCTAGCGTCCGTGGCCTGTAGCTGGCGTCCGTGGCCTGTAGCTAGCGTCCGTGGCCTGTAGCTGGCGTCCGTGGCCTGTAGCTGGCGTCCGTGGCCTGTAGCTGGCGTCCGTGGCCTGTAGCTGGCGTCCGTGGCCTGTAGCTGGCGTCCGTGGCCTGTAGCTGGCGTCCGTGGCCTGTAGCTAGCGTCCGTGGCCTGTAGCTAGCGTCCGTGGCCTGTAGCTGGCGTCCGTGGCCTGTAGCTGGCGTCCGTGGCCTGTAGCTGGCGTCCGTGGCCTGTAGCTGGCGTCCGTGGCCTGTAGCTAGCGTCCGTGGCCTGTAGCTAGCGTCCGTGGCCTGTAGCTGGCGTCCGTGGCCTGTAGCTGGCGTCCGTGGCCTGTAGCTAGCGTCCGTGGCCTGTAGCTTGTTCTCCATCCTCTTTTGAAATGTTTTAAATAGCGAGCCAACATGTTTTGAGCACGTACAATGGCCAGGAAAAGTATGTGAACCTTTTGGAAATACCTGGATTTCTGCATAAATTGGTCATAAAATTTGATCTGATCTTCATCTAAGTCACGACAATAGACAAACGCAGTCTGCTTAAACTAATAACACACAAACAATGATATGTTTTCATGTCTTTATTGAACACACTGTGTAAACATTCACAGTACAGGGTGGAAAAATATGTGAACCCTTGGATTTAATAACTGGTTGACCCTCCTTTGGCAGCAATAACCTCAACCAAATGTTTTCTGTAGTTGCAGATCAGACCTGCACAACGGTCAGGAGTAATTTTGGACCATTCCTCTTTACAAAACTGTTTCAGTTCAGCAATATTCTTGGGATGTCTGGTGTGAACTGCTCTCTTGAGGTCATGTCACAGCATCTCAATTGGGTTGAGGTCAGGACTCTGACTGAGCCACTCCAGAAGGTCAGGACTCTGACTGGGCCACTCCAGAAGGTCAGGACTCTGACTGGGCCACTCCAGAAGGTCAGGACTCTGACTGGGCCACTCGAGAAGGTCAGGACTCTGACTGGGCCACTCCAGAAGGTCAGGACTCTGACTGGGCCACTCCAGAAGGTCAGGACTCTGACTGGGCCACTCCAGAAGGTCAGGACTCTGACTGGGCCACTCCAGAAGGCGTATCTTCTTCTGTTCAAGACATTCTGTTGTTGATTTATTTCGGTGTTTTGGGTTGTTGTCCTGTTGCATCACCCAACTTCTGTTGAGCTTCAATTGGCGGACAGATAGTCTAACATTCTCCTGCAAAATGTCTTGATAAACTTGGGAATTCATTTTTCCACTGATGATAGCAAGCTGTCCAGGGCCTGAGGCAGCAAAGCAGCTCCAAACCATGATGCTCCCTCCACCAGACTTCTCAGTTGGGATGAGGTTTTGATGTTGGTGTGCTGTCCCTTTTTTTCTCCACACATAGTGTTGTGTGTTCCTTCCAAACAACTCAACTGTAGTTTCATCTGTCCACATAATATTTTGCCAGTAGCGCTGTGGAACATCCAGATGCTCTTTTGCAAACTTCAGACGTGCAGCAATGTTTTTATGGGACAGCAGTGGCTTCTTGTTTAGTGTTTTATGTATAGTAGACTCGTCAACAGAGATGTTAGCATGTTCCAGAGATTTCTGTAAAGTCTTTAGCTGACACTCTAGGATTCTTCTTAACCTCATTGAGCATTCTGCAATGTGCTCTTGCAGTCATCTTTGCAGGACGGCCGCTCCTAGGGAGAGTAGCAACAGTGCTGAACTTTCTCCATTCATAGACAATTTGTCTTCCTGTGGACTGATGAACATCAAGGCTTTTAGAGATACTTCTGAGATGTCTTTTGTTCGAGGCATGGTTCACGTCAGGCAATGCTTCTTGTGAATAGAACACGTTTTTTAAAAGGGCAGGGCAGCTCCAACCAACATCTCCAATCTCGTCTCATTCATTGGACTCCAGGTTAGCTGACTCCTGACTCCACTTAGCTTTTGGAGAAGTCATTAGCCTTGGGGTTCACATACTTTTCCCAACCTACAGTGTGAATGTTTAAATGATGTATTCAACATAGACAAGAAACATACACTACTTGGTGTGTTATTATTTTTAAGCAGACTGTGTTTGTCTGTTGTTGTGACTAAGATGAAGATCAGATCACATTTGATGAACAATTTATGCAGAAATCCAGGTCATTCCACAGGGCTCACATACTTTGTCTTGCCACTGTAGCACCAAAAACTAGCTTCTCTGTTGTTCCTCTGCAGCAGACATACAGGGGTCATACAGGGGTCATACTTACCAGCTTACCAACCCATTCCTCTGTTCCTCTACAGCAGACATACAGGGTCATACAGGGGTCATACTTACCAGCTTACCAACCCATTCCTCTGTTCCTCTACAGCAGACATACAGGGTCATACAGGGGTCATACTTACCAGCTTACCAACCAATTCCTCTGTTCCTCTGCAGCAGACATACAGGGTCATACAGGGGTCATACTTACCAGCTTACCAACCCATTCCTCTGTTCCTCTACAGCAGACATACAGGGTCATACAGGGGTCATACTTACCAGCTTACCAACCCATTCCTCTGTTCCTCTACAGCAGACATACAGGGTCATACAGGGGTCATACTTACCAGCTTACCAACCAATTCCTCTGTTCCTCTGCAGCAGACATACAGGGTCATACAGGGGTCATACTTACCAGCTTACCAACCAATTCATCTGTTCCTCTACAGCAGATATACAGGGGTCATACTTACCAGCTTACCAACCAATTCCTCTGTTCCTCTACAGCAGACATACAGGGGTCATACAGAGGTCATACTTACCAACATTAGAACAAGTTTAAGGTCAAGGTTAAGTTTAGGCATCAGCCAAGTCATTGACGTCGTGTCACGTGATAGAACGCTCACTACATTGTAGCTGGTCCCATCAGGTAACCTGCCACACGTTAGCCCTATGCTAACCTCCCCAGGGGGCAGTCATTATTTCCTGGAACATCTTCCTCAATCAGCCTATCAAATATCTTCCAACTTTTTTTCTCCACAAATCAACAAAGCATTTCTTGAAATGGTTCAACTCGGCCACCAGAGGAATTTTATAAACATCCAAAGTGGAGGTTTACTTTTGTTCCACTTGGGTCTGTCACAACTACCGATGTGTTGCATGATGGGTACTAGCTACTAAAGGTTGAACCAATTCTAATTGCATGTTTTCTCCACATATGACAAGCTGTTGCTTAGCCGTTTGACACACAGTCCATGTGCTTTTAGTGAATAAAGGACGTCTGTACAATAGGTACACAGTAGAAAACAAGTCAAACGGGTGACATCACTGCCGAGTGGCGTTCAGCAGCTCTAAGGCTCTTAACTCTGATACAGGAAATCACGGGTTCGAGTCCCCCTCAGGCTCTTAACTCTGATTCTCTGGGTTACAGGAACCACGGGTTCGAGTCCCCCTCAGGCTCTTAACTCTGATTCTCTGGGTTACAGGAATCACGGGTTCGAGTCCCCCTCAGGCTCTTAACTCTGATTCTCTGGGTTACAGGAACCACGGGTTCGAGTCCCCCTCAGGCTCTTAACTCTGATTCTCTGGGTTACAGGAATCACGGGTTCGAGTCCCCCTCAGGCTCTTAACTCTGATTCTCTGGGTTACAGGAACCACGGGTTCGAGTCCCCCTCAGGCTCTTAACTCTGATACAGGAACCACGGGTTCGAGTCCCCCTCAGGCTCTTAACTCTGATACAGGAACCACGGGTTCGAGTCCCCCTCAGGCTCTTAACTCTGATACAGGAACCACGGGTTCGAGTCCCCCTCAGGCTCTTAACTCTGATACAGGAACCACGGGTTCGAGTCCCCCTCAGGCTCTTAACTCTGATTCAGGAAACCACGGGTTCGAGTCCCCCTCAGGCTCTTAACTCTGATTCAGGAAACCACGAGTTCGAGTCCCCCTCAGGCTCTTAACTCTGATTCAGGAAACCACGAGTTCGAGTCCCCCTCAGGCTCTTAACTCTGATTCAGGAAACCACGAGTTCGAGTCCCCCTCAGGCTCTTAACTCTGATTCAGGAAACCACGAGTTCGAGTCCCCCTCAGGCTCTTAACTCTGATTCAGGAAACCACGAGTTCGAGTCCCCCTCAGGCTCTTAACTCTGATACAGGAACCGCGGGTTCGAGTCCCCCTCAGGCTCTTAACTCTGATACAGGAACCACGGGTTTGAGTCCCCCTCAGGCTCTTAACTCTGATACAGGAACCACGGGTTCGAGTCCCCCTCAGGCTCTTAACTCTGATACAGGAACCACGGGTTTGAGTCCCCCTCAGGCTCTTAACTCTGTTACAGGAACCACGGGTTTGAGTCCCCCTCAGGCTCTTAACTCTGATTCTCTGGGTTACAGGAACCACGGGTTCGAGTCCCCCTCAGGCTCTTAACTCTGATTCTCTGGGTTACAGGAACCACGGGTTCGAGTCCCCCTCAGGCTCTTAACTCTGATTCTCTGGGTTACAGGAACCACGGGTTCGAGTCCCCCTCAGGTCGAGCGTTTTTTGTTGTTGTTAAAGAAACAACTGTTCACTGCTGGTCCTCAGTGCTGGACTCAAATCAGGCAGATGTGACAACGTGGTTGAATATATTCATTCATATTAATTCATATGAAATCAAATCAAATATGAAATGTACATGGGAGTGTAGCCCACATCAGATGTGACAACGTGGATGAATATATTCATTCATATTAATTCATATGAAATCAAATCAAATATGAAATGTACATGGGAGTGTAGCCCACATCAGACGTGAGGTGGTGTTTCTGGCCGTGCTGTAATGTGACACTGTGCTGTGGCTCGGTGTGTTAGGGCTGTGGTAGAATACTAATTCACCGTTGAGTGATCTTTCCAGACATTGATTCAGCTTTGATCTGAACTTTATTAAACAAGCACCATTCAATCGCCATGCATATAAAATGGGCACTTCAGTGTGGTGATGATATCATGAAGCCCCTGGCCGTTCCCATCCCTACGAACCAGAGACTCACACCTAGACGACCCCTAGATCTGTCCTGGGTGGCTGTTCAAAGAGACTGTCTATCTATCCTAACCTTCACTCTGAACGTAACACTTGATTTAGGAAACAAAGTCATTCAATCTATGTGTGTATTCACTGGAAGAATTTACACTAGATGTACTAGGAATGATAAACTACATGACCAAAAGTATGTGGACACCTGCTCGTTGAACATCTCATTCTAAAATCAGGGGCATAAATATGGAGTTGGTCCCCCCCATTGCTGCTATAACAGCCTCCACTCTTCTTGATTAGAATTAAGCAATACGGCCCAAGGGGGGTTGTGGTATATGGCCGATATACCACGGCTAAGGGCTGTTCTTCAGCACGACACAACGTGGAGTGCCTGGATGCAGCCTTTAGCCGTGATATCGTGGCCATATGCCACACCCCCCCAGAGGTGCCTTATTGCGATTATAAACTGGTTACCAATGTAATTAAGAGCAGTAAAAATAAATGTTTTGTCATACCCGTGGTAATACGGTCTGATATACCACGGCTGTCAGCTAATCAACATTCAGGGCTCAAACCACCCAGTTTATAATACAGTACATACAGTGGCCTTCAGAACTATTCACACACCTTGACCTTTTCCACATGTTGTTGTCCAGCCTGAATTTAAAATGGATTAAATGTAGATGTTTTATGATAAAGTGGAATTATTATCAAATATTCAATTGAGCATGTTGAAGTTATTAATTACATTTTGGATGGTGTATCAATACACCCAGTCACTACACAGATACAGGTGTCCTTCCTAACTCGGTTGCCGGAGAGGAAGGAAACCGCTCAGGGATTTCACCATGAGGCCAATGGTGACTTTAAAACAGTTACAGAGTTTATTGGCTGTGATTGGAGATAACTGAGGACGGATCAACAACGTAGCTACTCCACAATACTAAACTAAATAACGGAGTGAAAACAAGCCTGTACAGAAATGTTTTTAAATATTCCAAAACATGCATCCTGTTTGCAACAAGGCACTGAAGTAATACTGCAAGAAAATGTGGCAAAGAAATTAACTCTTTTGTCCTGAATACAAAGTGCTATGTTTGGGGCAAATACAACACATCACTGAGTACCACTCTCCATATGTTCTAGCATAGTGGTGGCTGCATCATGTTATGGGTAAGCTTGTAATCGTTAAGGACTGGGGAGTTTTTCAGGATAAAAAAATAAACAGAATGTAGCTAAGCACAGACAAAATTCTAGAGGGAAACCCGGTTCAGTCGGCTCCTCACCAAACACTGGGAGATCAACTCACCTTTCAGCAGGACAATAACCTAAAACACAAGGCCAAATCTACACAGGAGTTGCTTACCAAGATGACAGTAAATGTTCCTGAGTGGCCGAGTTACAGTTTTGACTTCAATCTACTTGAACATCTATGTCAAGACCTGAAAATAGTTGTGTAGCAATGATCAACAACCAACTTGACAGAGTTTGAAGATTTTTGAGAAGAATAATGGGCAAATGTTGCACAATCCAGGTGTGCAAAGCTCTTAGAGACTTACCCAGAAAGACTCACAGCTGTAATCACTGCCACACCTAATTCTAACTGACTTAGCAGTGTCAATACATATTGAAAATGAAATACTTCTGTCAAATATTGTTCAATGCAGGTGACTCACCCAGAAAGACTCAGCTGTAATCTCTGCCAAAGGTGATTTTAACATATTTTGACTTAGGGGTGTGAATACTTATGTAAATTAGATATTTCTGTATTTAATTTTCAATACTTTTGCAAACATTTCTATAGAAAAAATATATATATTTGTCATTATGGGGTGTAGATGGATGAGAAGAGCATCTATTTAACCCATGTTGAATTCAGGTTGTAACACGGCAACGTGGGTAATAAGTCCAGGGGTCTGAATGCTTTCTGAAGGTACTTTACAACTGGGTGGAACAGCATCGCAACGTTGTGAAAGTGACCAGGGGGATTCCTCGTCAGCTGTACAACAGAATGCCTTCAATCCTTTCCCAGTGTTGTTCAAAGACGAAATGGAGACTCAACTAAAATATAAACACAACATGTTTCATGAGCTGAAATAAAAGATCCCAGAAATGTTTCATAAGCACAAAAATATTATTTCTCTCAAACTTTGTACACTAATTTGTTTACATCCCCTGTTAGGGAGCATTTCTCCTTTGCCAAGATAATCCATCCACCTGACAGGTGTGGCATATCAAGAAGCTGATTACACAGCATGATCATTACACAGAAAACACTGATGGATCCCCTAACCCTGTGGCCATGCTGAAGGACACTTTAACCCTGTGGCCATGCTGAAGGACCCCCTAACCCTGTGGCCATGCTGAAGGACCCCCTAACCCTGTGGCCATGCTGAAGGACCCCCTAACCCTGTGGCCATGCTGAAGGACCCCCTAACCCTGTGGCCATGCCGAAGGACCCCCTAACCCTGTGGCGATGCTGAAGGACCCCCTAACCCTGTGGCCATGCTGAAGGACCCCCTAAACCTGTGGCCATGCTGAGGGACCCCCTAACCCTGTTGCCATGCTGAGGGACCCCCTAACCCTGTGGCGATGCTGACGGACCCCCTAACCCTGTGGCCATGCTGAAGGACCCCCTAACCCTGTGTCCATGCTGAGGGACCCCGTAACCCTGTGGCCATGCTGAGGGACCCCCTAACCCTGTGGCGATGCTGACGGACACTTTAACCCTGTGGCGATGCTGAAGGACACTTTAACCCTGTGGCGATGCTGAAGGACACTTTAACCCTGTGGCCATGCTGAAGGACCCCCTAACCCTGTGGCCATGCTGAAGGACCCCCTAACTCTGTGGCCATGCTGAAGGACCCCCTAAGGCATCGCACTAACGGGACAACTTCCGGTGAAACTGGAGGCCGCGCAATTCAAATAAATAATCATAAAAATTATGGATATTAAACATTTAGGTACATACAAGTGTATTATATCGGTTGAAAGCTTAAATTGTTGTTAATCTAACTGCACTGTCCGATTTACAGTAGCTATTAAAGCGAAAGCATGCCATGCGATTGTTTGAGGACGGTTCCCCACATCAAAATATTTTTCAACCGGCACAGGTTTCATAAATTCACAAATAGCGATTAAATATTCACTTACTTTTTGAAAATCTTGCTCTGATTTGTCATCCAAAGGGTCACAGCAATAACATGTAGTCGTTTCGTTAGACATAATCCTTCTTTATATCCCAAAAAAGTCTGTTTAGTTGGCGCCATCGATTTGAGTAATCCACTCGTTCAACAGAGCAGAGAAAGGAATCCGAAAATCTACCCCTAAACTTCAGTCAAAATATGTTTCTATCTACTCTTCAGATTCCCTAAAATGTCATCAAACTATAATATTTCTTACAGAAAGAAGTATGTTCAATAGGAAACCGATTTTAGCAGGTGTCTTCATGTCGCGTCCATACACAAATTTCCAAGACTGTCCCTGAACTAAAACTGATATTTCTTATTTGTTTTGGAAGTTACAAGCCTGACCCCTTAAACATAGACTGCTGACACCCTGTGGTAGCCATAGGAATTGCATCCTGGGAGCTAGAATTGAGCATGCCCTTATACTTGCCATTGTAAGAGCATGGTCTCTAAAAAATATATATATATTCTGGTTGGTTTTTCTTTGGATTTTCTCCTACCATATCTATTGTGTTATATTCTCCTACATTATTTTAACATTTCTACAAACTTCAAAGTGTTTTCTTTCCAATGGTACCAATTATATGCATATCCTGACATGCCCAAAGCATATACTTTGGCCACGTCATTCAGGTGGAAATTGTGAAGAAGGGGCCTAGCCCTAAGAAGTGTTTAATTTAGGAGACGTTTAGTTCTCATTTAGTGTGTTTCTCTCTCACTCTCTTTCTTCCTCTCTCCCTCTCCCCCGCTCACGGCCTGAGGCTTCCTTTGTGTCTGTTTATACAGAGCTCTCATAATCACCTAACTTCTCCCTTGTCAGTCAACTCAAATCCCCTCCCCCTCTTCCCTGTCTCCTCCATCTCGTCCTCCAACCCTTTCTTTCTCCCTCTCTCTTCCTCCCCCTCTTCCCTGTCTCCTCCATCTCGTCCTCCACCCCTTTCCTTCTCCCTCTCTCTTCCTCCCCCTCTTCCCTGTCTCCTCCATCTCGTCCTCCACCCATTTCCTTCTCCCTCTCTCTTCCTCCCCCTCTTCCCTGTCTCCTCCATCTCGTCCTCCACCCCTTTCCTTCTCCCTCTCTCTTCCTCCCCCTCTTCCCTGTCTCCTCCATCTCGTCCTCCACCCCTTTCCTTCTCCCTCTCTCTTCCTCCCCCTCTTCCCTGTCTCCTCCATCTCGTCCTCCACCCCTTTCCTTCTCCCTCTCTCTTCCTCCCCCTCTTCCCTGTCTCCTCCATCTCGTCCTCCACCCCTTTCCTTCTCCCTCTCTCTTCCTCCATCTCTCTCCCTCTCGCTCCAGCAATATTCCAGGCTGGCCAATAGAGGGGGTAGTTCAGCTATTGCAGCGATATGAAGGCCTGTTTCTGTCCAGATGGACTGCTACCACTGCCAGCCACCATAGACCTCTCACTAGGAACTTAAAGGGATAGTGCTAGCTGTTCCTGTAGACTTCAAGTCATTGCGCTAACGCTAGTTAGCAATGGCTCCGGAAACGACGTTCAACTTCCTTCAAACTGCACACAAAGACATAAAAATGGTATCCGTGAGTCAGTCTGACTCTGGTTAAGTAGAAAAACAGGTCTTTGACAAAATGTTGCATCAGAAGATACCAGCTTCATCTGATCAAGGTTCTATGTACTCTAGTGTCTTAGTGCTAGGCGAGAGCAAAAACCTGCACTGCCCTGCATCTCCCCAGGACCAGGGTTAGTGAACACCATTATATACCAGTGTCATTTGTGTCAGTGTTTTGTTTGGGTGAATACCCAGAGCCAAATGAACATTACTGAAATAACCCCCCCCCCCTCGCCATTCATAACAAGTTAGAAAAGTTAGAGCTCCATTGGTTCTGGTGAGACCGACAGATGGGAGTGGATTTGTTGGGATTTGGCGTCTGGGCTACGGGACCCTCCCATTGGTTAAGCCGGGTTCCGATAAAACTTCAAAGGGCGGAGCTAATTAATAATATGTTTACATTATCCACGCTCATACGCAGCTTTGAGTCTGACCCCTTATTACTCTGTGTGTGTGTGTGTGTGTGTGTGTGTGTGTGTGTGTGTGTGTGTGTGTGTGTGTGTGTGTGTCAGTCAATGTGCCCATCCAGCCCCCTAATTAAAAAACTAATTGGATAAGATAAATGAGACATTGTGAACTTTGTTGTTGAACATTATTGGCATGAAAGAAACGATTCAATGTTGTATAAGACTCAGGTCACACGATAAATCAATGTCAAAAGTGCTAACTTTTGACTCCCTCTTCCCACTATTGTTCTCTCTCTCTCTCCCCCTCTCCCTCTCTCTACAGCCCAGTCCTATCCCGAGCCCAGTGCTTGGTGGGAAGCCCAACGCTAGCCAATCCCTGCTGGCCTGGTGCCGTGAGGTCACAAAGAATTACCGCGGAGTCAAGATCACCAACTTCACCACATCCTGGAGGAACGGCCTGGCATTCTGCGCCCTTCTCCATCACTTCAGACCTGATTACATGTGAGTTACACACACACACACACACACACTCACTCAAGAGTCCATCTGGAAAACCTAATGATCTATCTAGAGAAGAGAGCACAAGGTAAAGCATCAAGCTGTGTTATTCTAGTAGTTTCCACTCTATTAGTTTAGCTGCTGTGAAATTGCATGTTACAGTTCTAATGTCATTGCATGTGACGCATATCTAATCTCTCTCTCTCTCTTTCCCTCTCTCTCTCTCTCTCTCTCTCTCTCCTCTCTCTCTCTCTGTCTCTCTCTCTCTCTCTCTCTCTCTGTCTCTGTCTCTCTCTCTCTCTCTCTCTCTCTCTCTCCTCTCTCTCTGTCTCTCTGTCTCTCTCTGTCTCTCTCTCTCTGTTGTGTCCTCTCCTCTGTTCTCTCCAGAGACTACAAGACCCTCAATCCTCAGGATATTAAGGAAAACAACAAAAAGGTAAGTGTCTGCTGCTCACAACCACACACACACACACACACACACACACACACACACACACACACACACACACACACACACACACACACACACACACACACACACACACACACACACACACACACACACACACACACACACACACACACACACACACACACACACACTCTCACACTCTCACACTCTCACACTCTCACACACACACACACTCACACACTCACACACTCACACACTCTCTCACACACACACACACACACACCCACACACACACACACACACACACACACACACACACACACACACACACACACACACACACACACACACACACACACACACACACAGAGGCAACTGTTCTGATTATGCAGAGGTTGTTGACACTTCCCTGTCCAAGTGTCAGTATCAGCCCTGGTGCTGGAAATACTGGTCCTGTAGAGGAATAACACCATTACTGGTCCTGTAGTGGAATAACACCATTACTGGTCCTGTAGAGGAATAACACCATTACTGGTCCTGTAGAGGAATAACACCATTACTGGTCCTGTAGTGGAATAACACCATTACTGGTCCTGTAGTGGAATAACACCATTACTGGTCCTGTAGAGGAATAACACCATTACTGGTCCTGTAGTGGAATAACACCATTACTGGTCCTGTAGAGGAATAACACCATTACTGGTCCTGTAGTGGAATAACACCATTACTGGTCCTGTAGTGGAATAACACCATTACTGGTCCTGTAGTGGAATAACACCATTACTGGTCCTGTAGTGGAATAACACCATTACTGGTCCTGTAGTGGAATAACACCATTACTGGTCCTGTAGAGGAATAACACCATTACTGGTCCTGTAGAGGAATAACACCATTACTGGTCCTGTAGAGGAATAACACCGTTACTGGTCCTGTAGTGGAATAACACCGTTACTGGTCCTGTAGAGGAATAACACCATTACTGATCCCGTAGAGGAATAACACCATTACTGGTCCTGTAGAGGAATAACACCATTACTGGTCCTGTAGAGGAATAACACCATTACTGGTCCTGTAGGGGAATAACACCATTACTGGTCCTGTAGTGGAATAACACCATTACTGGTCCTGTAGGGGAATAACACCATTAGTGACCTGTAGGGGAATAACACCATTAGTGACCTACCATTAATCAGGGGAGGGGAGTTTTGTCTTGCTCGCCTCTAGTCCACATACACAAGTAGAGGGGAAGAGAGTTGGAGAGGTAGAGGGTATGAGGCGGAGGGTTAGGGGGGGTAGAGGGGATGGGGTGGAGGGTTGGCGAGGTAGAGGGTATGAGGTGGAGGGTTGGCGAGGTAGAGGGTATGAGGTGGAGCGTTGGCGAGGTAGAGGGTATGTGATGGAGGGTTGGTGAGGTAGAGGGTATGGGGTGGAGGGGTAGAGGATATGGGGCAGAGGGGTAGAGGGTTGGAGAGCTAGAGGATATGGGCGCAGGGTTAGAGGATATGGGGTGGAGGGATATGGGGCAGAGGAGTAGAGGATATGTGGTGGAGAGTTAGGGGGTGGGGGGGTAGAGGGAAAGTCACCTCAGAGGTATAGTATCATAAATAGACGACCTGCCGCGTGTGTGCGTGTGTGTGTGTGTGTGTGTGTGTGTGTGTGTGTGTGTGTGTGTGTGTGTGTGTGTGTGTGTGTGTGTGTGTGTGTGTGTGTGTGTGTGTGTGTGTGTGTGTGTGTGTGTGTGTGTGTGTGTGTGTGTGTGTGTGTGTGTGTGTGAGATGCGTGTTAAATGCCTGTGTGGGTGAGGACACATGTTAGGTGTGTGTGTGGTTTCATGGACCAGGCCTTGCAATGATGTAATCCTGTTTACAGCTCTCTTCCTTCTTTCATTCAGCCCTTCTCTCGTTCCTCCTCTCCTCTCCTCCTCTCAACCCATTGAGGAATTTGCTGCGAGACGGGGCCTGACAAATAGGCTTTCACACACACACACACACACACACACTCCCTGGTCCCAAAAACCTTACCACACTTCTGTATGGGGAGGAGAAAGAGGTGTGAGACGTAGAGAGGTAATGTAGTCACAACAAGAGGAGAGATGTAATGTAGTCACAACAATATGAGAGAGGTAATGTAGTCACAACAAGAGAGAGGTAATGTAAACACAACAAGAGGAGAGAGGTAATGTAGTCACAACAAGAGGAGAGAGGTAATGTAGCCACAACAAGAGGATAGAGGTAATGTAGCCACAACAAGAGGAGAGAGGTAATGTAGCCGCAACAAGAGGATAGAGGTAATGTAGCCACAACAAGAGGATAGAGGTAATGTAGCTGCAACAAGAGGATAGAGGTAATGTGTAGTCACAACAAGAGGAGAGAGGTAATGTAGCCACAACAAGAGGATAGAGGTAATGTAGCTGCAACAAGAGGAGAGGTAATGTAGCCACAACAAGAGGATAGAGGTAATGTAGTCACAACAAGAGGAGAGAGAGAGGTAATGTAGTCACATCAACAATGGGAGAGAGGTAATGTAGTCACAACAAGAGGAGAGCGGTAATGTAGTCACAACAAGAGGAGAGCGGTAATGTAGTCACAACAAGAGAGAGCTAATGTAGTCACAACAAGAGGAGAGTGGTAATGTAGTCACAACAAGAGGAGAGCGGTAATGTAGTCACAACAAGAGGAGAGCGGTAATGTAGTCACAACAATAGGAGAGAGGTAATGTAGCCGCAACAAGAGGATAGAGGTAATGTAGCCACAACAAGAGGATAGAGGTAATGTAGCCGCAACAAGAGGATAGAGGTAATGTACCCACAACAAGAGGAGAGAGAGAGGTAATGTAGTCACATCAACAATGGGAGAGAGGTAATGTAGTCACAACAAGAGGAGATCGGTAATGTAGTCACAACAAGTGGAGAGCGGTAATGTAGTCACAACAAGAGAGAGCTAATGTAGTCACAACAAGAGGAGAGTGGTAATGTAGTCACAACAAGAGGAGAGTGGTAATGTAGTCACAACAAGAGGAGAGCGGTAATGTAGTCACAACAAGAGGAGAGTGGTAATGTAGTCACAACAAGAGAGCGGTCATGTAGTCACATCAACATGAGGAGAGAGGTTAATGTAGTCACAACAAGAGAGAGGTAATGTAGCTACATCAACTACAGGTGCGAGAAGTAGAGGGAGGTAATGTAGCTACATCAACAAGAGAAGAAGCAATGTAGCTACATCAACAAGAAGCGAGGTAGAGGTTATTGAGCTTCATCAACAAGAGTCGTGAGAAGTAGAGGTAATGTAGCTACACCAATAAGAGAGAAGTAGTCATAATGTAGCTACATCAACAAGAGGTAGAGGTAATGTAGCTGCAACACCAAGAGAGAGTAGAGATAGGTAATGTAGCTACATCAACAAGAGAAAGAAGTAGAGGTAATGTAGCTACATCAAGAATAGAAAGGTAATGTAGCTAAATCAACAAGAAGAGATATAATGAGAGGTAATGTAGCTACATCAACAAGAGGAGAGATACATAGGGGTAATGTAGCAACATCAACGATAGAGGTAA